>NC_026146.1:16472888-16536103 GCF_000512975.1 Sesamum indicum | reverse complement strand
ATTCTCTTTTGTTGTCAGCCCTTCATTTTTGAACTTGCTCTTCATAGATGACGGGATGGATCTCTCTTCCAATGAAGCGGAAAGCTGGTTGTCATCAAGAGAGACGCGTGGTGCTTGTCCTTCATGACTTCTTTGCTTCCACATGGTTAAGACATTATTCATCTTTTTCTTGTTAGCCAGGATGCTACTTTTGGATGCCAGTCTTGTTTCTTTCAATTTTTCCTTCTCTTTCTTCTCAGCAGCTATTGCGGCAGCAGCAGCAGCCTGGACGGCGTCTGGTAAAGAAGCAGCTTTCTCATTTGATGTCACTGTTGCAGCAGGTGCAGAAATAACAACTTTTCTACTGTTGGAACCATCCGATGGCTTAGAAATTTCATTTTGTTTTTCAGCTGTCCTGTCATTCTGATCAGTGCAAGGAATATACTGCTGGGTTTGTTGATCAAAAGAATACCAGAGACCATTATTGCCATCATAATATAAACCTGCAGACAAGACATTGCAGGAAATAACCATCATTTTTTCAGCTTTTTTTACAGAGAGGACTCAGTAGGCCCACATATATAGACATCCCCAAGATCATTATAGATAATATACCTTTGAACTACGCATTTTTTTTCCACCAAGAAACATCAGAGACGACTCTTGGCAAGTTTGGCATTGTATATACATATCACAAAGATACTAATACAAGATACATTGGTTAACTGAAAGAATAGTTGGGGGCAAAGCATTCAATTTAGGTATGGAAAGGAAATAGGAGATACAAATTTGGGACAAAGGGGGGAGCAGTTGTGCTAAAAACAACAAAATAAACAAAAATAATGACAATGACAATGATATAAAGGAGATATATTTTTCCGGAATTTCGAGACTAAATACTGAAATGCTTTTCAAACAGGCAGTTCACACAAACCATCATCATTTTAAGTATAACCAACCCATGATACAAAGCAACATGCTATAATTTCTTATCATCAAAAGCTGATCTACAAAATTCATCAATATAAAAGGAGCTTATTATGTCATAAAAAAAAAAGATATAAAGGGAAGCTTCAAACAGAGAGAAAGCAATAAGTTGGATAACCTGTATTTCCGTCATAGTAGAACCCAGAAGCGGCATCATAGTAATAGCCAGAGGCTTCGTCCCATACAAAACCAGATTGCGGAGCAGAAGGATCGGTTTGACCTGCAACTTGTCCACTGTGCTCTTGGACGGCACCTGATTGTTTATCCTCTGGATTGTACTCTTTTGGTGCCCAACCGACTGCATCATACTAAAATATACAGAAAAAAACACAGGTCATGTACTTATACCGGACCAACAGAAGAAGCCGAGCACCAATATCAAGCAATGTATACATCAATTGAGTACAATTTATCCACTTGCATAAGATTAACAAGCAGCTGGAGAACGATAATAAGCCATGCAAGACAACGCATGAGAAAGTGCCGTCTTACACTTTGAAGTAACCTTTGCTCTCAGAACTCAATAATATCTTTAAAAGGCAAATAAAATTAGCCTGAAAACTTTAATTTCAGTATTAGCATGCCATCAAGGACACTATAAAGTGAAACAATTAAACTTAACAATAGAGAGCAGATCTGAATTCTTTTTATTTCTCCAAATCTGGCTTGGTTAGCAATTCACCAAGTTCGTGCGACTACAGTGATTCAACTCATTCTTAGACAGCCATATTAATAAGAAAAGCACTGAGCTAAAGTAAAAGGAAATTGAGTAGCAGACACAATCATTTACATAGTAGGTAATATGAAGTCTGCAGACCAACAATCAACTGTTTCAATAGGAGGAGCAGCACATACTATGACTTCTCGGCATCCAAGTTTGGGCTATCAACATCTAGAATCCAAACATTAAAAAAAGTGGCCAGCAGGGATGTTTGGGCCAAGAGTACAGTTGACAGTGCACATATGCAATGTGTTACCCAGAAAGGCTAGACAGCAAACCTGCTGAGCAAATGTTGCCGCTTCTATTGCAGCAGCAGCCAGACTGCTCGACTGAGAAGCTCCAGAAGCTGCTGATCCAGGTCCGACAATACTTTTGGCATACGCAACTCGAAGAATCTGACCATTTTTCTCCAAATTAGTACCATTTGTTGCCTCAAGTGCTTTAGTAGCATCCTCAACCTGAAGATCGGAGTACCCATAAGAAACACAATTTATCCATAGAATAAATATGCCCTCTAAGCGAAGTATGCCCAAGACCATGTGATCTTTTCACTAAATTGAAAAACAGAACAAAGTATGACCCATATAACTGAGCATCAAATTGCCAACATAATATTAAAACAATGTAAACCTCAGTCAATTTTGAATGCTTAAGCACCAAATACTTGACTTCACCACCATGCATTGAGAGACGAGTGAAGTTACACACTGGATAGAAATGAACAAAATGAAAAATTACTTACTGAATAGAAATGAACAAATGCAAATCCTCTAGAGACATGTGTGAATTTGTCTCTAACAAGTCGCAGATCCTGCAAGGTTTTTGAAATTATTACGGATCCTCAATCATAGATAAAGGAAGATAAAATAAAATAACAAATGTTGCACCTTAATGGGAGCATGCTTAGAAAATTCATAACGGAGCATCTCCTCATCAGCATTTTCATCCAATCCACGAACGACAAGAACATGGGTAGGACCTAAAACATATCATCTCAAAATTCATATAAAATATAAGAACCCTGCCAGCTTACAGAATTGTAGCAAAGTAAACTAACCTGCTTCTCCTCTTTTGCCACTAGGGGTGGGATTTGATGATGCCATATCAGCTGGGGGAGCATCTTCTGTTCTCGGCTCATTACACTTATAGAATAAAGAAAGAGATATCAATTAAGCACGCAATACCAGAGCCTATATACTGAGTAAGACACGTTGAGTTGGGAGTTAGGTAAAAATAATTCGACTTCTAACATCTTGTCTATTTGCAGCATAGGGTGCATTGGCAAGAACTTAAGGTAACAGAAGTAAGGTTGGACTTTGGACATATGAGCACCAAGCCTAGACATAACACCCATTACCTAGTATCCTTGTATAAAGAGAGACATAAACTAATCACAACTGTTAAATTTGCTTGCAAGAAAATTATATCTAGAAATCAGCTTCTTCCAAGAGCAGCTAGCAACCCAAGACCAGAAACACTTGCTACAGAAAATTAGTAAGTAAAAGATAGACGGAAATAGCGGTGAAAAACTAACCTGAAAACAGGATGTTCTCCGTGCAAAATTGACACAGCCGCATATGGTGCACATCCAATCAGATGGCACCATAATACTTCTATGACTACCATGGCCTGATCTTGATGCACTATCCATTCCAATAGATCCATTTGCTCCACCAGTTGGCTTACTACTGCAACAAAATTCAGAGTTTACAATGGCAGCCATTAAGAAAGTTTTTCAACACTTTCATTTGCCAATTTTTAAGTTCAGAATCAACATTATGTTATCACAAGCAAGAACTTAATTCAGGTAACAAACTATAGTGACAAATATAATTCTCCAGAAACCAACAAAAGAACAGATGAGTTGAAATAAAGATGACGATGAAAGTACAGGAGCGGAAAACAAGATAGACCAGAGTTAACAATATCTCAAATCTCAACGTGTGAACTGCTACGGAAGAATTCAAACTTCAGATCAGAATCCAAATACAAAAACTTATTATTGGTTTAGTTGAGGTCACCTGAGTTGAAAGATATTCAAAGTTCCAAATAGGAACGTAGATTTTGTATCAATATGATATAATAACAAATTATTAGGTTTTACATTTTAAACAACTATGTGCATACTTCAATTAGCATCAAATAGTGCAGATAAACTGAATTTAGGTGAGTTGAATTGTTAAGGACCAGCAAAAAAAATGATATATATATATATATACCTGTACTCGAAGAAGAGCTTCCTACCATCTACAAGAAGACCTTCATGCCCAAGCTTATCCATCATTGCTTGTGCTGAATCCTGTTTTACAAGAATGACTCCATTTAATGGAATTTAACGAATATCAAGCATCACGACGAGATACCTGTGCTTTCATACCACAGAGGGGAAGTCAATAAAAGCAAATCCGCGTGAGATGCCAGAATTTCGCTCTTTAATTACACGGACATGACGAAGGGGCCCCCATTCAGCCTGACGTCAAGGAACAAGGATCAAGCATGTGAACCAAGGTGCTTTGACAGAAATCAAGAAAAAGTGGTTTTTCAGCAAACTTTGAAGGAAAAAAAAGGATCAGTTTCGACGAATTACAAGGATCCGATACAAATCTTCTTCGCTTGTCTTTTGAGAAAGGCCCTTTACCACAACTGTAGCAGATGGAGCCTGTAAAGAGATAGCACAATGGTTCAGTCCATTTATCAAGTACAGGAAAAACAATGGAAAACCAATATGAGTAAATGGAGCATACAACAGAATAATGGTCATGCTGACGTCTATCATCACGTTCTCTTCGCCTATCACTTCTGTCATAGCGGCTGTCATCATAACTGTCTTCCCTATGACTTCGACCATGACTCCGGCTTCGAGGAGACCTTGACCTTGCCCGATCATCACGGCCATGAGAACGAGAGCGAGACCGTGAAGGAGAATGCTCATGTCTCCTATATGGGCTCTCGTCCTTCTCCCGACTAAGGCCTCTCTTGTCCCATTCACGGTCCCGAGATTCACGCTTTCTCCAGTTACCATCTCTCCTACTGCTTCTGTCGTAGTCTGAATCATAACTCTGTCTTCCATAGTCATAATCCCTTTCACGGCTGTCCTCCCTACTTTGATGTGGGGCACGGGATCTATAATCATAATCATCATATCCATAATCCTCTCGATCACGCCCTCCATATCTAGCAGGCCTGTGATTCATAATCATGACTGTTATCAATATGGTGATAAACACCCCACAATTTACGCATGCAGAATGTTTCACTCTCATTATATTTAGAGCTTCATCAAAAGAATGAATTACATAGTATGAAACAACATACGGCTTCTCATGCCGTCTATAATCCCTCTCAAAAGAATATTCTTCTTCATAGTTTCTCCGCCTTGTTTGAGGCCACATACCAACTGATGATGGCTGTGGAGGATAGTTATCCCTCTCCAATACGTCTCGATGAAAGGCACCCCTAGGGTAGACATTTTCCCTTGGGAACCTTTCATCTATAAACCTCCTATCATCGTAAGATCCACCATCCCTGCCAAAATAATATGAGCCAAGGAGGGATAGAAGGAACGAAAAGAACTGAAAAAAACTAGCACATACAAGAAGCAAAAAATACGAAAAAAGTAACTCTTAAAACACTGAATAATCTAGATGCCATTAACAAAACAAATTACATGAGGGGCAAAGGAAAATAATTTCTCATGCACTTTTGCTCAAAGACTATCTGAAACCAATCAACAAAAATATATATCAAATCAACGCCTGGAGTCCTTCAACATAACCACAGGAAACCAATTACCCTCTCGGCGATAAGCATCACTGCGCACTCACCGGTAGTTTGAATCATGAACGGCACCATATCCCTCCAGAGCCTGTGGATTCAAGAGAATAAGCTGTGTCAGCAAGTAATAATCATGCTAAATGTAGGCAAACGATTCCACATCCTCACTGTCCCATGGCTTCTCTCATGTTCTTTAAGGAAGAGATGCCGGAAAAAATGGACAATCACATGAGCCTAATTTCTCGTATATCATCCCATATATGTCATGAAAAGGAAACCACAATTACGCTGTTATTTTCCCATCCTTGATGAAGACCATAGCGGCCAGGATCCATCGCTCCAGGGAGTGTCAACTTTTTCCTGAAAATCTCTTCCTAATTGTTGATAAGTTGCAGAAGCAAGATGAATGAAACCTTTCCTGTAATTCATGAACAAACTGAAGTTATGCCATCATGAACAAGAGACAATCTTCATCAGTTGGGTTCCCCCTCGAAATCCAACCTTGTAAAGAAATCTATCTTCAGACTCTCCTAGCTCATAAGTCAGGGCATTGAGGTGGAAATCATCAAAGTTATTGATATTATCAGCAATTGAAGAGGTTAAATACTACTCTTTAAGATATGATCGTCAAAGAGCATTATGACATCAAATGTATCACTTTGGTAATCTTATGATGGACCCTTCGCTTTATTTTTACAACTATTATAACTTGCAACAAAGTAAAAAGAGGCAATTAGTTTTCAAATGTCCACAAGATTAAATTTTTTCCTTCCGTGTGTACGAGTATGTCGTTTTGTTACAAAGTAGAGCTAGTTTAAATAGTCAATAAATTTATAAGGATGAATTCAAATGGGGGTAAGCATACAGTGCGAGTAAGTGGTAACCATACAGCAGCATATGAAAATAACAAGAGAAAACTCTTCTCAAATTTTCATCACTATCAGACAAAAACCACTTTCCATCATGGTCTAAGTACAGCTATTATTACATTATATACTGAACTCAATTAAGTGAAAAAAGAAAATTTTAGATGTATATTTTCAGAATTGCACTTTCTTTCCCTGTTGATAAAGAAAGATAACTCAATGAATCTAATAAAAAGAACTCAAAGAGTGATAGACAAGTCCATCCTACAGAAAAGTCCTGCAGTGAAATCTAGCTGCATGCATTGTATATATGCAGCAAGCTTAAGTTGTTATGCTTAAATCAATTTGTGAATCTAGAATGCATCATAAACATACAACAAGCTCATTCATCCAAACAAAATCAGAGGCATAAGAAATAATATCTTATAAAACATCATACACATGCATATACATGAATGAAATTCAGGGACTGACAGAGAGATGAGGTGGCAGCGCAGAATTCATGCATAACCTAATTAACAAAAGCTTCTGAACACCAGCACAAAATTTACTGCCACAATATATTAATGCATGCACCATCTTCCCCCAATAAAGGGTTGCAGGGTGGGCAAGCTACCTATGTACAATAGTCCCAGCCTCTTATCATCCTTGGATAAATGTGCGGCCCACAATATCCAAGGGCCCCATTATGATCCAATAATAAGAGTCAGCCAACAAGTAAACCTTCCAAAAACCAGCAAACTTAGCATTGAACAAGAGCAAGATGGCAAAATCCAAAATTTTGACGAAAAAGTTTAGAAAATAATGTTGACTTCACGAATCCTGATTGTCCCTCAAGTACCATACAATGCCATAATTACCTCAGGCGTACTCTAACGAGACTGGATATTAATTCCAATGAAGTGAATAGCCCCCACCCCCGCAAAAAGAAAAGAAAAGATAACACAAGCGTATACCTACGGCAGAATTTCGGACCTAAATTCAGTATTACTGATTACGACTGATATCTGAGAACAAGAAACACGTCCAGCAGACATCAACAGCAATTGTCCAAAATTCACAAAAAAGCTACAAGCTTTCAATTATAAATCACATACCTCTGCCGAAGAAATATGAATACTCCTTATTAATCACCAACAATCTTAGCCCCCAATAATGCAGGATTCGCATTCAACGCTTGTGAAGATGAGAATTAGGGATTTTGGGACTTCGATCAGTGGAGAATTCTTTGCCCTAATTCGTTTGTGTTGTTAACAGACTGGAGAAGAGAACCTGGGCTTCAGAGCCTTATATTGTTTGGTCTCTAAATTTAGCAGCCCAACAAAGGCGGGCCTCTACCCAACTTCTTGGGCCCAAACAAACTGACTGTTATTGGGCTTTCAAGCGTTTGGATTTATCTATTTATTTTGTTTCATGTGAATATATCATATTATATTATTATTTACTATACACAATTTGATAACTATCATTATAGTCTCTATATAAAATATTTTTCAATTTTTAGTATAGTATCGAATTTTACTAATATCCAATTTTGTGACTGATTAACAGCATATGTGTGATGTTTATAAAATTTTATTAAAAAAATAAATTTAATTATAAATAAATTATAGATTAAAATATAAATATATTAAAATTTGAATGGAGTAAACTGAAACTCATTATAATATTTGAAAATAAATTATATTAATTAAGAAATTAGGTAGAACATAATGAATGTTTTAAAAAATTTAAATTAATTAAATAAATAAAATTATAATAAACATAATAAAATAAATATATACATAATATATTTAATTTTAAAATATTACTATGACGTTCATAGAATTTTATATATAATTGGGAGATTAATTTGTTTATTGATAAAATATTTATTTAATTATAAATAAATTATTGGTTGAAATTGAAATATATTATAATTTGAATGAAGTAAATTAGAGTTTATTATAATATTTAAGAACAGATTATATTAATTAAGAATATTAAGAAACGTCATTGGAGTTATCAAAAAGTTTAAATAAATTAAAAAAATAATAATAATAAAATAAAAGGGAAAAGGGTGGGCAGCAGCATACACACACATAAATTACACACACAAACGCACACATATTTACGGGAGAAGAAACCGAAGGTAAGATTTTGATTTTACAAAAATTTATTAATTTATATAATTATATTATTTGATTAGTCCATTTATTAATATAATTATATTGATCGATGTATTGTTTAACCAAAAAAATTTATGAATTTGACTAATTAAATATCACATTTGGTTTAAAAATATTATAGTTCGTTAATTAGAATTACTTGATTTGTTAGATTTAATAATTATTATAGTTAATTTACTCAATTTTATCGGGCCTATTAACTAAATCTATAATTATTTAATCAAATTCTATAATAGCCAGGAATTGAGAAAATTCATAAAAATATTTGAAAACTATATTTAAGAAATATTAGGATATTATATTTGAGGAATATCCTAATATTTTTTAAATCAATAAGTTATGTATTTGGTTTTTAGGTGTTTGTCTCATTTTGTATATTGATGTATCTATTGAAATGCTTTATTGTTCAATTTTACGTTCGATGTGTGTGCCAAAATATTTAAAAATTATAAATAATTATATTTATATTGATAAGTTGCTCATCAATGATTGAATCGTAACTTCAGAAACGTAAGAATGCCCGAAGTTGAGGAAGTCTGATAGGCATATTAGTACTTCATTAAAAAAATATTAAAATTACTATAATGATTAAATTTATTAAACGGAAAGAATGAGTTAAAAGGTAAATTCGAATATTCAAAAATTGACACGAAAACAATTTTTTTTTTATAATAGTGCAGATAATATATTATTGCCAAAAATCTATCGGTACAATTATAGGTATCCCGAAAGGGAAGTAAATTTTAAGGTTGTTTTACGGCAGTTTCAAATAAGGAATGAAGAATAAATATCTCAACATGTGGCTGTTATATATGTTCGCCATTGATGACTTCTCGCTGGAGGAAGTTTCCAATATTGTGCAGACATGGGATTTGAGAAGATGGTCAGAATTCAGTTAATTTGTATAGATGGGGACCAAAGCTAGTACAACTTTCAAAGGGAATGTAGTAACTATTACAAGGTATAAAACCAGCATAATGCTTGAGCAGTTGAAGAAGGATGAATGTTTCTTCTCACTGCAATTTTAGCATCTCGAATGAATAATTGCACATGCTGATTCAGACACATTCTCTTGTTTCAACTGTAGAATGTCGGAAATTTTGTCAAATTTTACTTTAAGTAGGTGTTTGAGGGCACAATTAGGCTTGGAAGAAAGCACTGTTGGATTAGGGATCACCCACCCTACATTGAAATATCTTCCATTCAACTCAATTTGTCGCATTAATTATAATTCAGACTCGCAATTTTTTTTTGTGATTATTAGTTTGAATTTAGTCAAAAATGTGAATATTGTGTTATTTTATTATTCGTAATAATTTGAACTACTTATTAATATTTTACTATAATGGTATAGATTAGTTGTTTTTCTTTAAAAAGTAAAAAAAGGAGTTAATTACAATGAACTCAATTTGTCATTCTTTTATTATTTAAAAAAATATAAATATTCTCTTAGAATTAACAGACGTCTAACAAATATCTCTAAAATGAGCTGTCATTAGAAGGTATTTTTTAGATAACCTTTAATTTCAGAAAATATTTGTAATATTTCAAACAACGATAAAATATTCATGGTTGTCGCAAATTTTAATTTATCCAAAAGAAATTGCTCTGTGTGCTTCTGAGATTTTTTTTACTTCTTTTGGGACAATATATAGTCGTAGATTGTCATAATTTTGTACGAGATTCGGGGGTGATGTATTGTAGGAAAGGTAATCCAAACTCAAATCTAAAGTGATATTGCGTCTATTCAACAAGATTTTTTGGATTTGTGAATTGGCAACACTTTTTAGTTTGGTAGAACTTCATTTACATGAAGCAAAGAAAAGGTTAGAAAGCAAAGGTGGGAAAGAGGCCACGAATCTAAAGGCTTTATTAGTAGACAATGGAGCCAATAAGAAATTATGACAATCATGGTCTGAGTAGGATGTCATTTTCTTATGGTGCGCCCTCGTAACCTAGCCCCACCTATTATTTCTCCCCCTTTCACCTCCTCTCCACTAATTTCGTATAAATCTATGTTAAACTACTCCCAGTCCGGATTTTAATTTTGGGCTCTACGAAATATCTTTTCAAGAAAATAGATATGTCTAATAAGGCCTAATTTAGATGACGATGTTGAGGTCTCATAATTTTAAAGGTCATATACGTGGGATGTTTCTATACACTAATTATTTTACAACTACACCAAGTCTAAATTATACACATTTTGGTTTCTTGTTTAGGGTTTTTTTGGCGTTTTCTTTATTTAATTTTAATTCTATATTTTTTTAGTTTTTATAATTTTAGCATTTTCTCCCTTGGAGTTTACTATTCTCTCCCAAAAAAATGCATATGTATCTCACTTGACCATTTTAAATTGGGATTATTGTTCTTATTGACTCATTTTTGTCAGTATTTTTATCCTTTTAATTTTCTAAGGTAACATTTTCATTCTACATTTTTTTAATTTTCATGATTTTAGTTCGTTTTTTCACCAATAGATGTGAACTCTAGTGAAAAAAATTGAAGTTATGATAATTAAAAAAATATAGGATCAAAATGATATCTTAAAAAATTAAAAGACAAAAACGCGGAATGACTTAAGTTATGAAAAGAAAATGTTGACTGTCTTGAGTATGTTATATGGCTTGAACTAAGATTCAATCCAAATTTTTAGACGCTCTACTGAAAGGAAATTTTCTGATGTCTATTGTGGGTATGGGTACGGGCTCTATATGGACTGCCTTTTTCTTTTAAATAAATGGAGCAACCCGAATTAATAATTGGGTTATGCATGTAAGCGACTTTAGGGTTTCATAATGTACTCCGTATCATTTCTACGAAAAGGATAATAATTGTGTCTTCTTGTCCGTAAATATGTGGCCGCTTTTATCAACCCATATAAATTTCTCCTCATCACATAAGTGTGATATACATGTATTGATCACTTTTTCTAATCTACATTATACTTATCATGTCCGACCAATCTGGTAGAACTTCCCAAATTATTGTGTATTTTTCAATTTTCTTGCTTCAATTTTTGTATTTGTTGTTTCAGCAATAATAATTAATGCACGGAAAGAGGTTTTTGCAGAACTTTCTGTCCAGGCACAGCCGAGGCGAGCTTCACTGAAGTATATATTATAAAGGAAATCTGAATTATTAATTTCAATTTAAATTTCCGGGTCAAGGACAAGAAAAAAAAATCGAGCAGAAAAGAATAAAGAATTTATTTATCTAATTAGTTATGCTGATTCTGTCCATTTTTATTCAAGATCGTCGTCCCATAATGTCCTGATATGCTCTTGTGATGAAATGATAATGAAAATAGTGTATGGACTAAGCTTCCAAGTTCCAACAATGTACAATAATTGTGAGAGCATATGATTCCGGATTTAGGTTCCATGTTATATATTAATGGCAAATGTTGAAATCAGTTGGGAATATCCCATTTTAATTGCAGAAAGTGTTCATCTTAAAAATGGACTAGGAGCATCTTTTGCCATGCCTAAATCCAAGGATTTAGGATTCAGTCTGGGCATATACTTCTGCTAACTACTCTTGAAAATTCTTGTATTCCTGTATTAATCCATGAAGCCATAATACTACAGCAAATAACTACAGTAAAACCTCTATAAATTAATAACCTTGGAACCATGAAATTTTATTAATTTAGAGAAATATTAATTTACCGATAAATTAATATTTTATTAATTAAAAGAGAGACTTTTTAAATTCAATAAATTTAGTACATATGTATTGCAAATAAATAAATTCATATATGTTTCATTGATTATATTCATGCAACAATTAACTATTATATTCATAGACACATGTATCAATTCATTGGAATTACTTAAATATACATGTTTACATTAATTCGTTGCACTTAAATAACTATTATAACCAATTAAATATATTCATGCATGATGAATGAAACATATACTACATAAATCTCAATATGATAATAAAATAATTCGTAACACCCAACCATGTCTTCTCATCTAAAAGGCATCGCAAAATCATCCATGAATAATCAAATGCATAAAGCATTACAGATTTCATATTTTAGTAAATTATCATAATATTTATAATTATAATTTATGAATTATTAATTTAGAGTTTTAATGGGACCTAATATTTATAAAAGAATTTTCTGAAAAATTATTATTTTATTATCTTATTGAATTTGATGATTTTTTACAAAGGCCCAAGTCGGGACCGGAGGATTTTATTATTTTAAAGAGTTTATTAATTTATAGAGTATTAATTTACAGAGATTTTACTGTAAATAATGGCCACCACTGCCATGAAATTCTGCTAAGTATATATATATATATATATATATATATATATATATATATATATATATATATATATATATATATATATATATATATATATATATATATATATATATATATATATATATATATATATATATATATATATATATATGCTTTTGTCTTTGCATCTTTTTGCTTGATGATAGTATCCCATAATAAAATTATAAGTGAGTACAGCTTAAAACTCGGGCAAATTAATATTTTATATTATGGTTAAATAAAATCTATGCAGAAATTTAAGTTTTTATCATAGTTAATCAATTTTTGCCTTGAATTTAACAATAGTCAAAACATTTGCGATGGTTTTAGTTATGGCTAATGTTTTGACTTTCTTTGCAGAACAACAGCTAATAGCCACTGCATAACTGTGGTTGATTAATATTCACTATGGTTTTTCAATTTAAATTACAATTTTATAAATATTTTACATATTTTTTTGGTATTATTATATTTAAATAAATATATTTTAGAAAAACGTTATTTCAAATTGGTGTACTGTGTGAATTGTATAGTTAAATCATTACATTATTTTATATTTCATTTCACATATGCACTCGACGTACATAAAATACACATTTTAAACAGCATAGGACATAAAATAAACCACTAATTTAAAATAAAAAATCCAATCGATTTTACTTGCAGAAAAGCAGTTTAGCGTTGTCGACACGTGCAAAAATTTTGGTATACAAGTATATTTTATTCTTTAATTCGAATCATGAAAGAAAGAAAAAGAAAAATTAAAAGATTAAGTTGATGATATCTTGAGCATCAACTTGTACAACAGAAGAATAAGGTGCATGGCCCTAACTTAGCACTATTTTGTACCCATATGCAACTGTAGCAAATTGCTCTCAGTCTTGCTCATCCACTTCATGAAAAGGAAGTGGCACTGTCTTCACAGCTCTAAATTTGCCTGCATTATTTAGATGCTCATTCTCCAACCTGCAAAAACAGATGCATTAGACCATTGGGATAAGTATGGATCACAAATCTTAACATCATCAGATTTTTACCTGTAAAAATTCCACTGCCCTCTTCTGACAACCTCAAGTGCTGCTAAGAACAGCATGGTCACTCTGTAGTCTACTTTTCCGAAATTGTAGTGGAAAACTGTTTGCAACCAAGCTAGCCTGAGTACAAGGTTTAATCCCTGCATTAAGTAATGTAGTTTCTTCAGTTTCAACTGGAAAACCACCAGCATTCTTGTACTTAACTATGTATTTGCAAGAATCTTGGTGATCGGTTGATATAGCGGATTTTTTCGTTTGGATTATAAAGAATTAGATCCAGACTTAAAGATAGTGTTCTTTGATGTAAACTGGTGGACTAAATAGTGAAAGGGAGAGAGGAGCATCGGCATATACCATAGAGAAAAAGTATATAAACTTTTGGCGAAGCATTAATTCATCTCTTAGCCATGGATTCTTGGAGTTGAACTGGAGCAAGCCCCAGTCCTTTACAAAATCCCAGTAAAGTTGGTATACAGTTGCGGCAGTTGACATGATTACAACTAGGCAAAGCCATCCAACACTTTTTTCCTTCTCGTATGCCACTTTGGCTCCGGCTGCCAGCATTGCAGACACGTATTTGCCTAGATTGACGAGGTGGCTTTTGTGCCCTTCATCAAACCATCTTCGAGCACACTGTTAACAAATAAGATGCGTTTAAGTTTTCTATCAACAAGCTAAGAAATGCTCGCCTTAAAAAAATGTAGTAATGCTAAACCTGCATAGCTCTCCAGTAATACGGTAGAAAGGAGACTGCATAAGCAAGGTCTCTGTAGTATGTGGTTCTCATGCAGTAGTTATAGTCCTGAGTTTTATAGCTTCCAGTTATATAGTAGCATGCTATGTACTCTAAATCTCTAAGCATGGGTACCTGATGGACAATTCATAACGCAAACGGGTTATAGTACTATACTTAGAAAAATTTCACAATTACTCGGAATGAATTTGCAGTTTTTGATGGATGCATTACCTGGCTACAAAGTTGATCAGCCATGAAAAAGTCCAGCATCACAACCTTATACAGAGGCGATAAGACGATATTTCTTAGTACTGTGAGCAAACGGTAACGACTTGACTTGTAGATGATGTTGAAGGGACAAAGCAGAACTACAATGAAAAGCTGCAGAAAAGAATTGATGCTATTAGGAAGCATTAATACAAGAACATGTGTGTGCTTATTGATCTTAATATTTGTGGCGATGGGCTTCAATAAGGTCAGTGATTACCAGCAGTAGAAGTCCTGGGATGACTTGAACTTGAGCATAAGAATACCCTTTTGCCACGAGCGAGAGATGAACAAACAAGATGCCAACTACAGCAGTCATCGATGTGGTGCAAATCAAGAACACGTCTCTATACTTAAGCTCCTTTGTTGGGGATAGTTCGAAGATGAAGCTATAATTTATACGCGTCTTTCTCCACATAAAAATGTTGCATCCGTATAGGAAGAAATGTAGAAACAATAGGCTAAACATGCTGCAAATTAGAATCAGAAATTCAGGTAGCTGATTTGCAGACATCAGGAAAATTCAAGTACCACTATATTAAACATGATAATAATATCTCAAAATTTAGCACTTGCCTAAGGACAGGGTAGACTGTTTCCATGTACATCGTGTCTGAATTAGATCTGTACATTCCGGTAATATGAGCCATGATCACATATCCCACGAAAAGTGCAACGAAACACCCAGTGAACAAACCTGCAGGTTATTGAATAGAAATAGCTGTTTATCATTGGCTAATTTTACCCAAGACCAGTGAACAATATTGAGAGGTAATGAACATATGTCAATAATGATTATCCCAACTATGTCAAATCTTTTTCCATTCTTGCTCCTCTTTAAGGATAGAGATGAGGCCACGAGCTATAGTTTGAACTACAATTCACTCCATTTCAGACACGGACTGTACTTTGATTTCTGACACTAAAGGTGAGATGACATTCAAAATTGAGGGTCTTTTGAAGTTTTATTCATGCTGTCACTCAAGCTAATAATGGCTTCAACGGGCCTTTCTTTACAGAGCACCCCAAAAAAGTGGACCCTTTTTCTTCAGGATTTCACGGCCAATTAAAGGTTATCAGACAGCCCTGTTAACCAAATTTCGTGTTTTAATCTTTAATGTTTTTCTTCTCTGCTCTTGAAAGGAAATAAATTTTGAATAAAATCTAGTCATTTTTCATTACTACGGTCCAATGTCGCGGCATTGAATTAATTGCCAGAAACTCACCAATGAAAAATGTCACAGCATGCGATTCTTTTCGCTGGGACGGTTTAAGGTACTTCATGGCCTTTCTTTTGTCATCTTCAGCAAAATTCTTGACAAAAAGTTCCTCAACCTCATCTGCTAACTTTAAAGCCTGTCAAAACAGTTCAACTTATTAGGTTACTGAATTGGTTTCACAACATGGTGTGAGACACAAATCTTAGGCCCATGATTGGAAATCCAGGCAAGTGCAAACTTGAAGTTGAAGAGAAAGCCCTCACTTTAAGATTAATCCGATAATGGGACTATATTCGCAATCCCTCATCCAATCATTTTCCAGTCAGATTACCAACACTGAGACGTAATATTCCAAAATTATCATGTTTTCTTGTTCACCAGATATTTTGCATGAAATTGTAACTTTTAAGCTGTGAGGTACCTTGTCTGAGCTGTTGAAGTAGGAGCTTTCGACCACTCTTAGATAAATGGGAAGAACTTGTTTGTTAGTCACCTGAAAGCACGTAAAGTTATTCTGTTAAGACGAGGGAAGCAAGAAATAGTGCAAATCCACAGAACTAAAAGATCGGCCGCAGTGCAGCCACTCACTTTATCGAATTTCTTCAAAATCTTTACAAAAGCAAGCATGTTCAAGTTCCTGAGACAATGCGAAGGACATAATCAACAATTTTCCTTTTCTAACATCAGGCAAAATCATAAGAAAGATGATTATACCTATAAGTCTTAAGGTATCCTAATCCTTTGTAGAGCTCGATAAACGCTCCCCTGATCATTTTCTCTGCATGATGCAGCTTTTTCTTGTTAATATGCAACTTATTACCCTCTGGGCCACCTTTCTTAGAGGACTGATTCACCAAATCATCCCAAAGCAAGTAAGTTATGGCTGAAAACGTGCGGGTTGGATTTGTAAGAGGAATGTGAATTCTCAAGTTTTTCCCCTGGCAGTTGATAACTCGACCAGAAAGCGACCTGAACTTCCCGTCCTCTTTCTTCACCCTCATTGATCTTTCCAGTTCACCGGACTTGGGAGTTTCAGAGAATTTTATGGCTTCTTTATCGAACTCTTCAGTTAAGTTCTCCAGCCCCTGCTCTACATCGATAGCATCCTTAATTGACTCGTCATCTGCGACAAACAGAGTGAAATTTATCAGTTATATTCCAAAAATATGTTCAGTTCACAGTCCATAAAGCATGAGCACCCAAGAAATCCCATGATCCAAAATCTATTAAGATTCTAAATTTTTGTTGTCTTATTAGCACTAGATTGTCGTATTGAGTAAAAATGGAGCTATCAAGAACGCATGATCTTATCACTAATATCTTGACAGATAAAATCCAAGTACTGGTAAAGTTAGCAATCATGAATAAATGTCTAAAATGTTGTCAACTTGCATGTTTTTCTATGCATAAACTGGAGATTTTTGCATCATACCACATGATATGGTGCCCGATATCGAATCCTCCTCCTTTGAGTCCTGCGAAGGAGTCCCTTTAGTGTGTCGTTGCTTCAGCACCGTTTTAAGCTCAGTGAGAATCTCCATTTGCTTCTTTAACGACTCGCCTCGCTCAAGAAACTCTTTCTCTTTTGTTTTGTAAAACTGGTTCACTTTGTTGAGTTGAAGATCCAAACACGCAAAAAACTCAACTGCAGCATCTGTGTCAGCAAATTGCTCCAGCAGCTCAGTCTCGTACAAGTCCGTGCTACTGGCTGAGTCTGTAAGCTTCCGATGAACCTAACAAAATGGAGGGAAACGACGTAACATCCAAGTTAAAAATGATCAAACTGTTGCATTATAGTACAGAATGAGAGGAAGCAGATAGTTACTTGAATGACTCTTGGTTCTCTTTGTTTATGTTCAAGACAAGTGTATTTTCTTAAAGAAGAAACGATAGCGTTTGGTAAAGAACCCTTCCGTTTCTTGGCATTCGTGTTTTGATCGTTGAGAAGATGGATTTTCTTGATCTCCTTCTTTAGCTGGCGGTAATCAACAAAAGCTTCTTTCCATTCAGGCACTAACTGCCCCTCAAACTGCTTGGAGAATTTCACCATCTTGTGCTGTTTTTCAGGCAACACAGGCCTAAATGATGTGTGTGTCTGAATTTCAGTGAGCTGTGAGTGTCTCAATGGAGAGGTCTACGATCACACATTATTTAAGGAGGGAGAAAGGAATTTTGATTGACGGGGCGCGTACTGATGCTCGACAGCACATTCTATTATATCCTCTGCATATCTTTATCCTATGCTCATTCCACTTCTACTGGCATATTTGTTAGGTTCGCCGAAGAATCCCCAAACTGTCGCCGGCAGGCGTGCTGGTCTGTATGAGGACTTATTGCAAAAGGTGCGGTTTGTGGATGAGAAATGGGGCCTAAATATTAGCCCATTTTTGTTAAATATTCTCAAAGCATAAGAAATTAAGACAGAGATTAGCAAATGCTGCACTGTTATTAAGTCGAGACATGCTCATTTTTATTGAGAGCTCATTGGCTGAATCTTTTGCAACTCACAAAGCCTGTTTCTAATTAGACCAGCCTGAATTCCACTGAATTCAGGATAACAAAAAGCTGTGCAATAATTTTTGTTCTCCCACTTTCACTCAGAAAAAGATCTATACTTGTTATTTAATATAAGAGACATCACTCACATTAGAGTCCATGCACGAAACAACAAACACATATACTTTTGTATTGGGTTAATTGCATTTTAACCCCGTGAAAATACTAATAAGCCCAAAACTTCTTTAAATAAACAAAGAAAAAAAAAAACAATAATAACCCAATCCCAAAAGAGTATTTATAATTCTTCAAATAATAAGAGAATAATTGTAATTATGATAAATTTCAAAACAACTTGTTTAAATTTACCGACTAGTTTAAGGTAATTGTGAAGAGTGCTTTATGAGATGCTATTAGTAGTAGTAGTAGTAATTATTGGAGGGTGAAGGTTCTAAGTAGTTGTAATATTCCTGCTAATAGTTCCACCTTCCAGTTCCAAGTTGTGAACATGATACCTTCCACTAGAACACCAAAATTCGGAACCCGTAAACCACCTTCTGTCCCCATTTCCCCTATTCCTCTCGCTCTTATGAGAAGAATACCAAACTGTCTGGACACTATGTATTGACTAATAGTGTATGGATTAAGCTTCCAAGTTCCAACAATGTACAATAATTGTGAGAGCATATGATTCTGGATTTAGGTTCCATGTTATATATTAATGGCAAATGTTGAAATCAGTTGGGAATATCCCAGTTTTATTGCAGAAAGTGTTCATCTTAAAAATGGACTAGGAGCATCTCTGCCATGCCTAAATCCAAGGATTTAGGATTCAGTCTGGGCATATACTTCTGCTAACTACTCTTGAAAACTCTTGTCTTCCTGTATTAATCCATGAAGTCATAATACTACAGCAAATAACTAAATAATGGCCACCACTGCCATGAAATTCTGCTAAGTATATAATATGCTTTTGTCTTTGCATCTTTTTGCTAGATGATAGTATCCCACAATAAAAGCATGGGTGATCTGGATTTATTCTGGGAGAAGTGTCAACAACCACATAAGATTATGTAGTACAAGAATAAATCTGATTTGATCAGTGGCCTGCAATGAAATAGATACATTGCCCCCCCCCCCCCCCCCCCCCCCCCCCCAAAAAAAAAAAAAATTGATTTTTTTTAAATTATGAGTGAGTACAGCTTAAAACTCATGGCAAATTAATATTTTATATTATGGTTAAATAAAATCGATGTAAAAATTTAAGTTTTGATCATAGTTAATCAATTTTTGCCATAAATTTAATAATAGTCAAAATATTTGCGATGGTTTTTAGTTCTGGCAAATGTTTTGGTTTTTTTTGCAGAAATAATAGCTAATAGCCACTACACAACTGTAATTAATTAGTATTCACCGTGATTTTTTGATTTTAACTATAGTAATAATTAATTATAAATTAAAAAATTGTATTTCTTATAGTGGCATGATTAGCAATACCTAGACTCTCTCACAAAATTGAATGAATAACATTATAACAACAACAAAATTGATCTGGTGCATGCTTATCCATGTCAATCTGACACTCTGAGATGAGATATTATCTGCATTAATCGAAACATCATGACTGTCTTAAAAATAATTATTCATTAGAGAAAAAGGAAAAGGGTTTCGGGGCTTATACAAATGTACGACGGTATTAGCACATCCAACATCATCCGAGACCACCCTAAACATGGGAATTGAGAAACGCATACCCGATTCCCATGAATCTCACCGGGTTTGATTTTGTTCATCTTTATCCAACACTTTTGTCTGAGATATTATCCATTTTTATTGAATTTTTACCCCTAGATAAATTAATTTCATTTCAAACTGATTTTAAACTTTTACTAGGAGTGAAAAAAAAAAAAAAGCGTGCAAGTCATGTGGCCGTTGTTTTTTTAGATAGAGGAAAACGACAGCATTATTTGGACACAATTTTTTCTATCAACTTTTTAATAAAAATTGATAGGAGAATTGAAGTTAAGTGATAATTCCGTAAAATTACGTAACTTTTTTTAAAGATTTCATAAATAATAGGACTAAAGTCCAGTGAAAAATACAAGTTTCCCTTATCAAAATTTAATTCACACAAGAATTTTTACCAAAAAAAATGTAGCATTTAGACTGACAGAAGGCCCTATTTCGTGCAGGGGTGTATGTGCTTTCCAGACTTAAATCTGAATTCAAGCACACAAGACCAATCTAAGTAAGATGTCCAAAAACATTGCTAATTAGTCATCACCTGAACTTTCTTGTCACAATTTTTTTCTTAAAGTTAGAAAAAAAGAAAATAAAAAAAGAGAACCACACGGCATGTACGCATTGAAACTTTCAGACATCTCATGATCCCCAACACAATCTTGATTTCTGTATAAGAATATTGCCCACCGGGGCTGCTGCTGTTAATCAAGAACTCATCACAAATGTATACTTATCCCTTTACAATAATTCAAAAAAGTCACTTAATAAAGGTTAAAATTAAGATTTCATGAAAATATTCAAGATCATGAATTCGAGTTTAATTTATCGAATATATAGGTATTTATCTTATTTTATACGAATATTTATATCACTTTGTATGAGTTATTATAATTTATTTATAATATTGATATATTAGTTGAATTAAAATTTATAACTTATTGTTAACTGTTCTTAGTATATTAGTATATTGATTAATTAAATTGATATAATACTAAGAAAAAAAATTAGAAACAGAACTTTTATCAATTTGTAAATTACGTAATTAATTGTTTTTGAAACGCAACTACAACTATATAATATTTTGTTTACTCAATTCAAATACCTTCCACTGCCGTTTTTTGGATAAGAAAGATGACGCGTTAAGAAGTTGGATGACTTTAGGATCTTTTTACAAAGAAAAGAATTCCTTAATTTATTTATTTTTTATTTAATCTGAGGAGTTATAATATGTTTGGTTTAAATAACATTATTTGTATATTATACGATACGCTTAAGGAGGATATAAAGTGATTTGGGCTATCTTGCTAGGCATCCTAATGCCAGTTCTGGACGTGCATTAACGTTAATCAGAATACATTTTTTTAATTATATATGGAATATGGTATCATGCAGAGAGTATTTGTATCAGCTTAGAAGCTGTCTGAAACAGTTTTCTTTATTTATTTAGAAGCTAATAACATACGATACTTGCGGGTATTTTATAGAAAATAAGTTGATAAGATTTTTGAGTTAAATGCAATTTTAGTATTTTCGATTTCTAATGTTTTAAGTTAGCATTTTGGTCGTGTATTTTTTTAGTTTTTGTGATTTCAGTTTTTTTTTTTTTTTCGTGGGAGTTCATGTACTTGTATTAGTGAGAAAGATGAACTCCAGGGAGAACAAGGACTGAAATCATGAAAATTAAAATAATACAGGACATAAATGCTATCTTAAATAGTAATTCAAATTTTAAAAAGTCATGTAAGATGCACATGCATTTTCCCGGCGAGAAGTGTGAACTCTGACGAAAAAAGAACCAAAATCACAAAAATTAAAACGAAGAACCAAAATACTACCTTAAAAAGTTAAAGGACGAGACTGTCAAATGACTTAGGTTGCAAGATAAAAAATATATTTAAGCCTAATTACTTAATAAAATATTTAGGATTAACATTTTATCATAAATTTTTAAATTTTTTTTTTCAGAAACTTCTAACGTTGGCTGTACTAATTAATTATAAAATTAACCTTTACTATTATCTTTAAATTTATTATTTTATTTAAGTACTTTAGTAACTTATTTTTCAAAACATATTATAAGTTCTCGTTCAGGATACAAAAACTTAAGATTATTTTTTTGAAAAAAGAAAAATTAGACAAGCACCCTCTAGTATTTGAATTAAACTTTTGCATTTTGGGCTTGACCCAACACAAACATTTGTTTATTTTGGGCCGGCCCAAAATTCATAGAAGCAACAAGATGACAAAATACTACATCCGAGTCCGGGGTTATCACAAGACAGCGCGTGCCACGCAAGCTAACCTGGGCCCACATCCTATCGTCCAATCAGGAATCCCCAATCAGCCCACTGTCTCTGAATTCAAACTCAGATTGGAGATTTCCATAAAAAGTCTCCGACTTACAGTTTTTTTTTCCGGTTGGTGTTCAGTTCGTTCCATCTGCCGAAATCTTTCTTCCAATCATTAACTACTGCAAATCTTGGTCTCTCTCTCTCTCTCACACACACACACACTCTACGTCCCAACTCAAATCCAGCTCTTCCTTCCTCCAAATTTGTACGTATAAATAAATATGCATTCCTATATACTCCCTGTATCCAATCCCAACACCCCTCCATCCGCCCCCGCGACCTCCTCATCTTCGTCCTCTCCGATGATCAAATCAGCCACAATGCTGATCAGATCAGAAGATGATTTGGGCGCAGCGGCCACCAGGATTTTCATGCCTCCGTCTCTTGAGGAGGACAAGAAGAACGAAAAGAGACCCTTAATTTCAAGAACCTTGAGTTACACGGACGCTCCCCTCGCCGGCGTTAATTCTAATGCGTATCACCAGAAGAGGCGCCGCCGCGTCTCCAGTGATAACTCCCTTCTGACTCTTTGTCCTGACCCCCGGCAGCCTTTCGGGAAAGACGTGGGAAGAGCTGCGGCTGATACTTATTTGATTACTCGCCTTAGCTTTAAGTTGTTGGGGTATCTTGGGTAAATATTTTCTCTGTTTTTCTTTCCTTATAGTGTACGTGTGTGTGCGCGAAATGCATAGATTTTGATATCTTGGTATATGTGGATTTGAGCATCATTCTGTGTTTCTGGCCGTTTCAAAATTGATGTGTGTATTACAGGTTCGAATGTTGTGCTTGTGAGCAATCTTACTATATGCTGTAGATTTACAAATTATTAAAAAAAGTACCTGATCAAGAAAGAAAAAGAAGAATTGAAATTGTTAAAATGTGGATAGTTTTGTCAAAGAAATAGGAGATGCCTTGTAAATTCCAGGATATATGACGTGTTGTGATAACCAAACATTAACCTCTTGTGCATGATACTTGAGTAATGTATAGTAGGAGATATACAACTTTCTTGTTGCGTCTTTTCTTAATCATGTTTTCTTATTTGTCAAGCAGTTTGCATTATCTTGAATAGTTTATGGCTTCAAATTGCAGTAACAGATTTGATATGAAGTTATTCGAACAAAGTTTTCATGTACAATGATGACATATGAGGTGTAGAGATATGAAGACTTGCTTGTTGGCCTTTCTTATTCTGTAACTGGATGAAAAGTTACGTTTTTTATCTTTTTCGATCAGCAAAACAACATTGTCTTGAAGTTTTCTTACTCTTTTTAGTTTATTTAACTGCATAGCTTTCAAATCAGTCTTCCGGAATCTTTATTATACCAGCTCAACAACTATAGTTAACTCAAATTTAGTGGAGTCTTTACAAGCAGTAGCAGTTTGGCGGAAGGGTGAAAATCATTTCTTGGAAGCCAATGTGCTTGAAATTAGGAAGTAATCAGAGAGAAAAATTAGACATTAATTGAACTTGAATTGCAAATACATGTCCTGCTTCCTTGAAAACTATTCGACTTACTTAAAGTGAAGATTCAAACAGTCTTAATTCAAGAACAACTTCGACAAAGACTAATTATTCGAGTTTCCTGATCAAGGAAGCATAGAATTACAATCTCACCACCAACCGAGATTGAAGTATCATCTTCTGATATTTTCTTTTCGGACATACCAGTAAATTCACCCTTTATCCTGTTAGGTCATTTGATTTTGTGACCCATTTGAATTTTTGACAGGTAAACTTCTTCATTTTCTAAGCTCTCATCTTTTTCAGGGTAGGTTACAGATGGATCACCAGATTTCTTGCCCTAGGCTGTTATTCTTTCCTTCTTTTTCCTGGTTTTCTTCAAGGTATGCAGATATAATCATATATTGCTTCATCAACTGTTCACATTTATGGTTTTATAGTATGTTCCAAACGTATTATTCTTGGATTTGAGCATTCTTTTCTCTCTGTTGCCTGTGGAACATTAATATTGGTCAAATATGCAGTTTCATCACATAAATTTATTTTGTTCTCTATACAGTTGGATATTATTACTTCTTCTCTAAGCAAATACGTAGAGGTATAGTCTACGGAGACCAACCCAGAAATAGGTGAGGTTTTACTAAGTTCCATTTATTTGTATTCTAAGTTCAATTGCCAAAAGTAGGGTAGTGTAGAAACTTTTTGTCTTCTTATGTTTTATTGTTTTTTACATGATAAGAATTTCGGTACAGGCTTGATCTGTATTTGCCAAGAAATATTGAGGGACCAAAGCCAGTTGTTGCATTTGTAACAGGTGGAGCCTGGATTATTGGGTATGCTTTTCTTCTTGTTCCCTTTCAACAATATAGTACCTTCAATGCTTTTAGATTATTCGAATTCTCAAGGTACAGATAATCTTCTCGCCTTTTAATTTAGTTACACAATAGAACTAAACTCAGATAATAAGCAAGATTAGTTTATTTTGATAAATAGGTCCTAAGAAAGTAATGCAGACCACTTATCTGAATCCAGACCATGGAAAAAGTTCTTTCCCTGATCAATTTGTGCAGAAAGGTACCCAACATTAGCACAGTTAAAATACTGGATCTTTTGAAGTTTCAAGGTTTTCTATGTTAGTTTGCAATGAATGAAATGGACTTACCGAAGTATGGAAGAGGAGATAAGAATAACTAATGTTAAAATGTCAACGGCCGAACCCATGAACCAGATTTCTTTGTAATTCATTGCTGGAGATCTCATTGAGATGAACCAAAATAAGTACTCCCCATCTTATATTCATTAATGTGGATTATACAACTGTTTCAGTATAATCACGTAGCATTTGTTCATTAGCTAAGCATCATATCTATAAGTTCTTTACAAATTCTGACTAGCATTTTTTGCTGATACAGTTATAAAGCCTGGGGTTCTCTTCTAGGACAACAGTTATCAGAAAGAGATGTTATAGTAGCTTGTATAGATTACAGGTACATGAGTTTATTGTTCTTTAGTTGATTGATGCTAATATTGTAAAACCTCTGCATGTATTTCTATGCCATGCGCACAGTGTTTTTTCACATGTACTATGAGGACACACCTGGTACTTGATTTATCTGGGAATTCATGCATTTTGAAACACTGAGCCTGCAAAAAAGAATGCACATGTTGAACACTTGATTCTTTTTAAATTTATCTATAGGCGGTTCTAGGACAACATCATTTCATCATGCATGCAACCAACTTTAATTTCATGCACATAGCGTCTGCTGAAAGAAATACTTTTACTTGTCAATCACCTGCAGTTAAGTCCATATATTGGTATGTCCAACCTATTGCAAATTATAAAGAAATTTTTAGATTCAATCTGACACATATTAACCAGAGAACAAGAAAAGATGATGTGCCATTATGTTACGAGCTCTGCCCAGTCAAGCTATTCCAATATATTCACAAAACTTTAATCCAACATCTAATACTACTGATTCAAGACTTATTTTGCTTAAATTTTATCATGATGCTGTAAAATCAGGTGTCATATATATCTGTATCCGCCTACCTTGGACAAATGCAATGGTGATGCACATTTCAACTCTTTATACATGCTATGATTGGCTATTCTAAGAAATGAGATTGTTTCTTATGGCTAGAAGGTATCACATGTTAAGGGTTCAAGTGGACTCAGTTTTACATGGTCACAAAGTTGTATTTAACTGTTTTGATCATAGGTCAGACCACACTTTCTATGGAAAATATGGTTTCAGAAAGCAACAACGGGGTTCTCTCAGGCAAAGGGCAAACTTTGTGGTGGAGAAGCTTAAACAAAAAATCAACTATAAGGTTTACTAGAGTGAAAAGTATGCGGAGTTTAGATAAAGAGGTTCTGGCTCCAAAAGAAATTGAGCAAGCTTGCTTCATTTGTTTCTGTAATCTACATTCAATCAATGAGCAGCTTGAAAAACCTGAAAAATAGCATTGAGCGACCGTGGATTTCTGAACAACGGCTTTGCAAATTATCATTATATATGAAGATAAAATTTATGTACAGAGAGCCGATTACATGAAATAGTTACATGAAGATACTCCAAATTTCAAATTTTAAGAAATTCTTTCTTTTTGGGAGAATGCGTAATTACAGTTGATTCACACGAACAAACTTTTATATGATCAAAATAATAAGCTGTTGCTGTTCTTCTATTAGAAGACCATGCACATGCAATAAAATATGTGCATAATAGGCAACAACCTAAATAAATTCGCTCTGATTGTTAGTCTGCTTTCAGGAACTTTCCTCAGGGAACCATTAGTGATATGGTCAAAGATGCTTCTCAAGGTATATCATTTGTGTGCAATCATATTGCTGAATATGGAGGGGATCCTAACAGGTGGTTGTTTGTTTTTGCATTATTGTTATTTTATGAGGCTACTTATCTAACAAGAATTAATTTTTTTGCTTGTTAATTCCGTAGAATATACCTTATGGGGCAGTCAGCTGGTGCCCATATTGCTGCTTGTGCTCTATTAGATCAGGCAATCAAAGAGGCTGGGGGAGAGAAGAGTACCTGGAGTGTGTCTCAAATCAAAGCTTATTTTGGTTTATCTGGAGGGTGAGCTTGTCTTCAGATCCGTATTCAAGGATATCAACTAATTACTAGAAACCTCTCATAATTTTCTCACTGTCAGCTAATTTTAGTTTCCCTCTGTATTGATATTAAAATGACTTCCTTTAAAACATTCATGTACAGGTACAATTTTTTGAACCTGATCAATCATTTTCATAGTCGAGGTTTATACCGCTCAATTTTTCTAGGGTATGAGTATTGTAAATTTCCTATCACTGCCTATCTTTACAGCCTCCTACATAATATGGATGATGATTTTATCTCAACTGCACAGCATAATGGAGGGGGAAGAATCTCTACGAAGACATTCTCCAGAATTAATGATGCAGGATCCAAACAATAGAGGTGCAGCTTCACTGCTACCTCCTATAATCCTTTTCCATGGAACTGCAGACTATTCAATTCCCTCCGATTCCAGGTCTGAATTCCATTTGATTATTACAAAAGTTTTATACAATAGAAGCTGCTACCACGATTATTGTCCAAGTTCAGCACTCTATAGAAGCTCCACCACCACCCCACTTTTTTCCCCAGATCATTCTTTGCATATAATCTACAAGAATCAGGCTGATATGTTACTGTTCTTACAGCAAAAGTTTTGCTGAGACTCTTCGGAGCTTGGGAGTTCAAGCTGAATCGGTTCTATATGAAGGAAAGACGCACACAGATTTGTTCCTTCAGGTACCTGGCTGGCATGGATCTGTTCTCCTTATGTCATGTAGCTTCCCTACATGGTCCTATTCACTGAGACACAACATAAACATAACCAGGACTTTTTCTGTAATAACATCGTCATCTGATGGTGCGGATCAAATGTTTCCATGTTACTCTGTGGATCTTATTTTCATTGTTTTTGGTAAAAGAAAGAAAAGCAAAATGTACTTTTATCTATGGCCACTTAAGCTTCTGAAGTTTGTCTACCTTTTTTGTTCAGCTATTTGTTCCTCTTACATTCTTCATCTGCACAAATTCAGGATCCGATGAGAGGTGGCAAAGATGATATGTTCGAAGATGTGATTGCCATAATTCATGCTGGTGACTCGGAAGCTCGGGCGAGGGATGCTACAGCACCTCCAAGAAGACGCCTAGTCCCTGAATTTATGTTGAAGTTGGCTCGCAGTGTCAGCCCATTCTAATCATTCTTATCAATCTCCTAGCTGGAACTACGGATGACTACTTATATTGTTAGAAATGTTGTGTATATATCATCTGTCGCGTAAGTAAACTATTCATTTGGGCATTCTTGGGATTGGATGCTGTGTAGTACTTAGACACAAAGTATCAAGAAGACTCTGGATTTATTCCATTCAATTGGAACAATGTGATCCAGTAGGCAGTTGAAACACCATGCTAAATTGTGATTTCCAGGAGTAGATTCCTAGAGTTGTCATAAATCAGTTTTTATCATTCTGTTTTACCAACTTGAGCCACACTAAGTATGGCAAAAAATTGATACTGTTTTGCAGGATTTGTTCAAAATATTCCTTAAAAATTTGCGTTGACACACAATTTGTTCCATAATTTTGTTTGGTAGATGGCGATCTCAAGGCTTCCTTGTTTCAACCCTGGACTGCAAGCCATGCACGGTCTTGAACTAATCAAGTAAAATGCTAATAATCCGAATGACAGAAACAATGGTAGATGTTTCCTGTCAATGAAATTAACTACAAACTGGTACTGAATTTATTGTGTCTGAATGTTTGTTTGATGAATTGTTTGTCCCAGGTGAGCTCAAAGGAGAGAAATTCTTGCAGCCTAATGGCCTCAGATAACCAAGAATAATTTTCAAACTTCTGCCATGGAATCCTTTTTTTTCTTTGTTTGATTTTCTCCCAGAACCTTTTACAAGAATCAAAGATCAAATTAATTTTGTTTGTTTTTGCATTTGATCTTGTGTTGCTAGAATATATAGTAAAACTCAACGGAGAAAGTTAGAAAGGAAGAAACATGCACAGAGGTGTTCATAGAGATTCAACACAAAGAAATGAAGTACTTTAATGCCTTAACCACATATCACTGTTTTATTAGGCCAAGCGACAGACAAGAGGTTACATAATCACAAGGCAAACTACATAACATTCATAGTACTTAAACAGAAGCCACAACAAACTGGCTGCTTATAATAGTTGCACACGTGAAGTTACTTCAACTTAACTTCTTCTCATTTCTTTCCTCCTGTTCTGGCACCTGATCCCTACAAACACAAAAACGAAATCTCAGTCAGATTAACATTTCTTGATTATTACAACTGTTCTTTTCCCATCAAACAGAAGAGAAAAAACATAGACAAATTACCTTTTTCTTAGGCTCCCGAGGCTTCTGCTCGCCTTTGGCAGGGCCCTGTTTGGAGACGGGAGCTTTGGCTGGCTCTTTCTTGGCTGAGCCAACTGACTGAGACCCTCCAGGTTTCTCAGACTTGATTGATGCCATTGTCTTAAGAGTTTGATAAACCTTAAATTGCTACCTTGCTAAGCTCGGATTTTTATCGACTCTTGTTAACGTGCAGGTACTTATAGTTTAGTCTCCAAAGTACGAGGATGGAATAACAGAAGTTGTCCAACTTGCACTAAATGCCATCCAAGAAACTGGAATAACTCAGCTGAAGACCTCTCTTTTCTTGAGGTGCAGCATCAGATGCTTGGAATAGACAGTATGCTCTTATTATTTCAGCATTATCCCAAGTGCCCAGAATTTTTTTCTGATATCATTAAAGAACAAATCAAGCATAGTGCTACCATCGCATCACTGATCAGTAGTCCAATAAATAAGATTTGTGTTTTAGAATATAATGATGCTCAGCTAAACAACATGGGATACTGAAGCAAAGTATGTACGGACCGGAAACAATTAACAGAATACAATTAATGAAAAACAAGGTTTACGTTTCTTACTTTTTTGAAGAAAATTATTATAAAAAAAAAGGAAATAGAAAGGCTGGTACAATTGATTTCACGTTTAATAGGAACAGTGAACAAGAGGATATGTAACTATAAATTTTAAGCGATGATGCAAACACCAACATATATATATATATCTCTTACAAGAGTTTCTGCATATAAAAAGTGGTTTATCGGTGCAAGAAGATTGGTCAACAGTGTACCGTTGCTCATTCCTACGACATTAGTACCCAAGCTTGTAAACAAAAGCAATTTCTTCATTGATATGGAAGTACGTATTTTGATTGATAAGGTGGAACTTTAGGCGTGACTAATGGTGTTCAACCAGTGTTTCTCATCCCAGCAGCAATTCCGTTTATGGTGATAAGCAGTGCATCTCGTAGTTTGTTGTTATCTTCATCCCCCCTCAACCTTTTCAGTATCTCCACCTGCAACATATTCATTGGATTTAGATAAGGGAGCCTGTTCTCAATAAGCTTCCTCAGGCTTTTGTTGTTTTCTGATAACTTCTCATGTCCAGTAACCAAAAGAACAAACTTTTCTGCCGTTAAAAGCTCCATCCTCAGCTCAGCCCCGAGCTGTTGCCTGCTTGGAGACACTAAAACTTCATCGTAGTGCTTGGCCATTGGGATGTCTGCTTTTCCAAGAACCATTTCTATTAGATCAACAGTGGATTGGAAGAATGGCCAGTCTTTGTACATTGCTCGTAAATCTTCAGTATGGCCCTTCTCACATACACCCTTCAAGCCAGCACCAACTCCAAGCCAAGCAGGGAGAACGAATCTTGTCTGAGTCCAGGCAAAAATCCATGGAATTGCCCTCAGGTGTCCGATTCCAGTTGAAGTCTTTCTTCGTGTTGGACGGCTTCCAATGTTGAGACAGCCAAGCTCAGCCTGAGGCGTGGCCTCATGGAAGTAAGCAAGAAATTCTGGGTTTTCATACACTGTGTTCCTATAAGTAGTACAACTGATTTTAGAAATTTCATCCATTAGACTACGCCATTTTTCTTCTTTAGGTGGCTGTGGAGGCCGTAATGTAGCAAGAAGCACAGCTGTTGTGTAGATCTCTAACTGCCGAACGGCCATTTGTGGAAGTCCAAACTTGGCTTGCACCATTTCTCCTTGTTCAGTTGACCTTAGAGTACCCTGCCGATTCATGGAGACAAACATTGACATTGTTGAGACAAGATTTATTAGTAGGTGAAAGGCATATGTAACTAGTATAGAAGCAATGAAGGGAAAACTCATATATCTAATCCTTCAAAGTCGCACAAAATTAGATGGAGATAGGGTGCAAAAATCATTACGGAAATATGCATTCACAGAACTTGACATTGCCTGTTCACTTTGCTTCTTATATCTCTAGATTTCATCTGTTTTAGGTTGCCTACTCTTTAATCTACATTTCTGAGGAAAAACTCTTGCCACAATATAAATGCTCTTCCTCTCCTCTCATACTCTTTCGCGGCTCTATATTTTCCCCGAAGTGGTGTAGGCTACTTTGTTCACTTTGCTTCGTAATGTGATTCAGACAAATGTGTGAAAATCATTGCCCAAGGAATTAAAGTGAAAGTGACAAAAATGCACAACAGTTATGTAGTATTCTTATCTATAAAGTTACAATCTGAAAAATGTTAATCTTACGCATATACACACACTCATTGACTTACATCCACAAGCACACACCAACACACACACACACACACACACACACAAAAGAAAGGAAAAAGAAAAGAATATTTAGCTAACAGGAGACCGAGAAAAGCTGCACTCACCATAACAGAACCAGGTGGTTGGGATTGAATGGCAAGATGTGTGGGACCACCACCACGCCCAATACTGCCTCCACGCCCATGGAAGAGAGTAACCTTTATGCCATATTCATTACAGGCAGCTACAACATCTTCTTGTGCTTTATAAAGTTCCCACGCAGCAGTAAAGCGGCCAGCATCTTTACCTGAGTCAGAATATCCAACCATCACCTGTCCATTGATATTGCTTAAGGTTAGATCCACCATCAACTGCCACAATGAGAAAATAACTCTAATACCCATACCTCCTGGTGTCCATTATGGTTCTTAATAACATGAGCATGGTACCAATCAATCGATAGTAGCTTTCTGATGACTGAACCAGCTTCTCTCAAGTCCTTCACAGTCTCAAATAGAGGAACAACCCGAAGCCTATCACAAGGGAGGGAAATTTTTTTCAAAGAGCTTCAATTTATATAATAAAGGAGCTGAAAAGAGGTAGAGAAACAAGCCAAATTTCAAGTTATTGGCTGTTTCCAGGGCAGAAAGTAGTTATTCTTTGCAAATGTACTTTGAGTCCTCCAGCACTTTAAAGGTGTTAAGGTAACGCTGTAAAAGGTTCCGCGTATACATTCTTTAAGAACAAGATTAGCCTAAATTTAAGTTGTACTTGTGGCAAACACTCATCTAGTAGCACAATCATTTGTTGTCCATGAAAGGTGACTACAAACTTTATGCCGCTTTTGTGAAAATTCTCTATTAGTATTTTAACCATTTGTTTCAATATCAACGCTGGTAAACAATGTAAATTTTTCGTCATTGAAAGCCCAAGGATGTAAAAGGTTTTGGCATACAAAATTAGTTGGCGCATCGTACACAATTGCCACATAGCACCATATAAAAATATATCCAGTTTCACTCCAATACAAAAGGGAGATGGAATTGGGATAAGACAAATTTTAAAATGTGAAGCAGAAGTTTCCATCCAACTTGGATCTAGCAACTTATTTCCTTATAATATGCAGCTAACAGTCAACTTAATTCACATTATATTTAAGTAGGTTGCATTTTCAGCAGTAATGAAGACATCTTACGTTCCACCAGGACATGGTCTGCCTAGTTCTCCCGCAACGGAAAGGCGAGCATCCTTCTGTAAAAGCTCCACAGCCAGAACATCGCTAGCCTGCCAGTTTGTATAGGCAAAAAAAGGCAATTATCTCACCAGATCAAAGTAACGAAAATAAAAATAATCAAATGTTCAACTCTTTGCAGAATGGTCACTGTAGTAGCAACAGGATCATTTAGAGTTGGCTGTACACCAGAAGTCATACATTAGAGGCCATAGAAATCACATATGCTCCAAGTGAATCGTTTCCCAGTTCAGCGGCTACTCTGAAGGTGTCTAATACTTCTTTAACATCAGGGGCAACCTGAAAGGAAATTAGAGTAACAAAATACCAGTTATAACCAAGTCACTTAATAAGCTCTACATACTAATTTATTGTCATGTCTCAAAGATCTCCAGTTCATTGAGTTATTTGTTTCTCCATATAGTTCACTCCATATAAGACTACCAAGATCAGAGAGTTTTTTGCCTTCATTTATTTGATAAAATGAAGACAGTTAGCCATAGAAAAATGAAAAAAGCAACCTCTTAATACACCAAGTCACTGAACTTGTAATAGCATAACTTGGTCTATATTACCAATTATCCATATTAAAGTATTTACATCATTTCCCGGATTCGACTATTCTTTCTCCTCTGATATCGAAGTGAAAAATCTTGTCAAGGTGCTTTACTGTATGTTTTATCCAAGCTGTCATGTTGTCACATGAAAGGAGTACCTAGATCCTTGGTATGATATAATAGCCTGAACCCCCAAATCAACCAAAAGAATGACCATGTAGTTTGAAATCCAACCATCCATAGAAGAAAAGTAAGATATCAAGGTTTCAAACCTCACCAAAAACAAAGTGATACAAAATATATATGTCCTAACTGGAGATATGGGTTAATATTTCCCTCTTTTAACCAGCTTAATTACAATGCATCATATGTGTGAGCTTTAAGAAGTTTGATTGATGCTCATCAAAGAATTACAAATTTATAGTTCCATTTCAAATGTCAAATCAGCTTTTGATATTTTCATGGTTTGGCAAAAGTAGAGGGTGGGTATTTATGCTTTAGTCTAAACTAACTGCACTGCAACCTCAAAATTCCTCCCCCTGCATGCATTACATCGATCATACACCTGCCATATTGCAATCATGTTTAGAAAATATGATGTACGTACTATTCATTTTTTTAAATTACTACCCAGGGGTGGCACATGCTAATGGGGTGAGACACAATCTAAAGCAATAATAGAATAGGTTCAAGTAACAGCGAAGCATTACTTCTATGGTTGGAGGAACTAGTGGCCTCTTCCCTTTCAGCTCTCTTGTCAGGAATTCAAGTTTCTTATCTTCGTCCCACTCGCTATAGGTGCCCATATCCAGATATTGGGTTATTGCATCGAGTGTTTCTGAATGTCTACCAGATTCCTGGTACATTATGCCTAATGGTTAGCACAAGTGACAGCACAAATAATTGTTGCTTGCAACAAAAAAGTGGGATCACCTGACGAAGGTCTAGCTTCATTAGCACCATCTTAAAAGTAGCAACACGTCTAATTAGGTCAGCCAGCCGACCATCAGCTAAGATTCCAGACCCACAAGATTGCTGTCAATGTTACAATCATTCAGTATGTGATGGTATTAAAACAAACTAAGTATCTAGATCATTTAAAGGAAGTTATAAAGAGAAAATACCAGTGAATCATAGCACAGTAGTAGAGGTTCCAAAAGTTGCTCTGATGTTTCATAATAATCCCAAGAATCATGTTCACAAGGAAGGTCCTCAAGGAGAAGTTCCAGACGTTTCCGTGTCTTCAAAAGCTGAATTTAGACAAAAGATACCTTATAAGGAGATAAACTGAAGCACCATAAAGGAAGAAAATAGTTTAGTACTCTATATCATTCAACAATAAAATAGTTTCGCCAGCACAACATCATCACCTCAAGATTGAGGCAAGGCACACAATAACATGGAAGGGAAAAAGTAACACAAAAAGAAAAGGAGATTTGTCTCTTACAGGGCATAACTAGGGACAGTACAGAATGAAAGCAAGTCATGCTGGAACTTCCCACATATTTGCTAGGCCAGGTTTAATTCCCTTTGGATAACTTCTCCTAATTTACTAGCAATTTCCAAAAATGCCAAACAAATTAATCAATTAGAGATCCATATAATCTGCGGCACCTATCTTTGTGGTAGCAGCTTCCAAAGTGTCATATTTAAATGGCTCCAATAATATTATATACAGATAACTCTAATGTTAACAGAAGATCTTACGAGTTAGTTCTATATGTCATATTCATTTGCTAAGTACAAAATAAAATCCTAGATTTCCTGAAAAGGTTCCTTCCTCTGGCATGACATGTTTCTCTAGTAAATCAGAAGTTGCTGTTTAAATTCTCTCTATCAATCTTTCCACTTGCGCTCCTCAAGAAAATTGTAGGTGATAGCAACAAACTGTTGGCAATAGGTTGGTTGCGATCAAAACACATCACCAACTTTGGTCGGCTATGTGTTCATTTTAGTATACCGAGGACAACAGCTGATAGAAGAAATCCAGAAGTGAAGACAAATGAAAAGGGAACTTATCTCTACCGTCTCTCAAATTTATCACAGAAGATTTAACCAATAATCTTTTCATAGAAGTGGAACAACATATAATGACCTAATTATGTAAGTAAGCTATTTCAAATGCAAGTTTCACATGGAATAGATCCAATGGAAATCCATAACTAGAATATTCTGTCTCATAGTCCACAAGGTGAGATGGTTCTCACCCAACCATATACAGTAAGGTGTCTGCAAAAATTTCAGGCAAGTAACAACCCACCACATTGCTGGAATTCAAACATCTAAATATCTCAGGCTAAAAATGAAAATAAGAAATCTAATAGGTCAAATGCCAGAATGAAACAGATCTTACAGAGTAAACAGACTGAGTGAATTGCCATCTAAAAGGTCACACCTATTCCATTTGCTAAGACTGTATTAATAGGAGAATTTTTTGGAGAACTTTGTTCCCCTAAGTTCAATCAAACATATGTTGCAGAAAGACACAAACTTTCCCAAGAAAAGTGACTTTCATTCAGGTTAGAGATAAACTGCATACAGCAACTGACAAGCTATATAGAGATCTTCATTATTTCAGAAGGTTGGACCAGAAACAGCACCTTTTCTTTCACATTCCCTAGAACAACTCTGTAAGGAGCCATTCCAGGTATCTGGGAAGAGCTTGGTTCTAGAAGCTTCCGGAAACTGTTTCTTCCTATCTGAGATTCAACAAATAGTCTCCTCTGAAGGGGAAGTTGACCTGAGGTAAAAGATCCTCTTGGTGTCACAACTGGCTGAGCATTTCCTGCACTATTATTGACATTGCCGTTTCCATGTGTTTTAATGGAAAGTTTACGGATATCACTAGAAGATTCTTTCAGCATCAAGTTCTCCTGACTATCCTGTGTGGAGGAAGGCAAGAAGCATCTCGGCATTACACATAAGAAACAAAAAGAACATATAGGTGATAAGTGTTGAGGAAGGTGGAACAAGTCAAACTATTTCCCTATAGTACTTTACCTCACGATTGAATGGCATGAATTCTGATCCAGGAAGATCCAATCGTGGATAGTGAGAGTCCACGTCATTGTGTTCTGCCCAAGACATACAAAAAAATGAGAAATACAGAGTTCCCATCAGCACTTCTAAAATACAAGTTGACAAGATTCTGGGACATCAGAACACAAACTACTCTAAACAAAATGGAGGCAGCGGATCAGTGATCTTGCAAGTTCATGATGTAATGAAATATGAAATGCCCAAAACAGTGCAATGGACAGGCCTAGAAGGAAGAAAAACAAGAAACCTTTGAATCCAAAGACAATGATTCACACAGTTAGAATGAGGAAAGTTAACAAAGGATTGCATCATTTGTGTGGTAATAAAACTAAAACACTAGGAAATCATCATCCATATTGATTGCTTGAAGAATAGAAAGGGATATATGGAGCACATTGCTAACAAATTCAAGAGTAGGATGATGTTGAAACACTCTAGTGTATGCATGACAAAAGAATCACTGGCATTAGTCAACAAGCGAAAAGTGAGTGTTTTTTTAAATGAAAAGTATTGCACAAATTGCTTCTGTTGGAAAGGAAAAGGTATAAGGCCATATACACATCCAAGCTATCAAGATCAAGAAATTAACCTGCACAAGAGGGTAGGTCAGCTCCTGCTGGAAGCTGTTGTGGAAGAGGTGGAGCATGATTGCTGTGGTTCTTAAATTGAACCCGATCTGATTGTTGGCTCCAACTCTCATGCCGATCCTCCAATTTTTCTGATAAAAAGAAAATTAGGAGTAACTCACCAGTGTTTCAGTTAACGATCCAACCTATTCTTGATAGCTCAAGAACAGCATGCCATTTACCAATATAAAACCTAGGAAAAATGGCAATGCTCCTTGGTTTACAATTCGGTTGTCCCTAACTAGGTAATGCTAATTCAGTATGCAAAACGGCATTAGGACAGTATACTTAAGCATTTTGCACGAACATCAGCTCCAGGATCACAGCAAGATTACCAAAATCATTCAAACATTTCAAAATTCAATTGATGTTATTTTACTCTTATTTATCAAAGAGCAAAAGGATGGACAGAATTATATGGACCATAACTTCAGTTTTGACCCTCATAAGCACGTGGAGATGCATTACAATTATTCAAGACCTATTATTAGACTCAAAAGGGGCAAAGGAGTTTTAAGAGATAAAATAGAAATGCTGAGACTTCCCACTACCATCACAAGTCAACACTGAAACCATTTTAAAGCATCTATCTCAAACCTACTGGCAGGAAGTAGAGAGACCACCTAGCTTATATAATGGGTCAGAAAGTCAAATTTGATCAAGTTGTAACAAGCTCAAACAGCATTTAGAATTGACACCAGTACAGAAAGAATCAAGATGATAGGTCCAAGATTTACTTTTCTGCTTTTATAGCATGTCGTAGAGTTCTCCTTCTAAAAGTGACTTATCCTTGTATTGCTTTGTTATGATCGTACATGTACTGCTCTTCCCCATGTAGTAGAAAGTTAAAAGACATATGTACTGCTACACCTATGTAGTACAAGAGTTAAAGATAATGGTATTCTGAACCATAGAAGTTAAGTATAACCATTGGTATGCAAAAAGGCATGCCAGACCTTTCTCTAAAATTTCATGTGCCAGCCTCGATAACTTTGCACTGCAGTGGTTCATGGAGAGTTCAAATCTGAGGTTATCGACTTCACGCATATAGAGATCCATAGCCATCCACCGGGATAAAAGAGATACATCTCTTGTGACCTGAAACCACAGAAATTAAACCCTGTTACTAGCATTCTGATGGATGAGAGATTAGCAATATCTATATGAACTCTGGGGTCTATAAAGAAAGAAAGAAAACAAAACGTTACAATCATTACTCTAGTAGTAGAATATTCCCTTCAACATTATACAAGAAGTCACTGAGACATCACCTTTGCTGTCACGTTAGGATTTCCATCTCGATCACCCCCCATCCAAGATCCCAATTTTATTGGAGTGCATGTCAAAGGCAGTGGCTTTCCAGTATGCTGAGAAAAGTGACCCAATCTTGAGACAAAACCATAAACTAAATGGAAGATTTGCACAATAGATGAGAATACCTTCTTTAGAGCATTGCTGAGACGACGTAAATAATGAGGTACAGCTCGCCAAAGTGATTGCTCTACTATATTAAGGCCTGGAAAGAAAAGCAAGATTTTACACAAGTGAAAAGGCATACACATCCAACCCTATTGAATTTACCAGCCCTGGCTTCATCCACTGGAGTAGGCTTGTGCCGCCTGAGCTCATCTGTTTGCCATATTGAAGAAAGCTCTCGCACCTACAACATTCAAAAGACACATGTAGCAAAGGAATTTGTAAGTTTTATTCTTTTTCACACTGGTCAAAATTTTCAAAGAAAAGCAGCTACCAGATCTTCAATCAACATCTCTCGATCTTCATCCCCAAGGTCAGGCCGATCATTATATTCCAAAAGATGCTGCAGAAGATAACAACGTAACATACAGATCAAAGTGAAAATCTCATTCTTGTGGTTAATATATCCAATTAGCAGACTTTGCGAATTTGGTAAATGGCATACTGCAATTCTGATATGTTTGTATTGCAAGGTTCGTCGATTTATCTGTGTGGGATGTGCTGTGAGGACAATTTCGACCTCCTGGAGTATACATTAGTCAAAATTAGTCAGCATCGCTTCAAATCTAATCTAATTTTAACTATTGAACTTAAAAACTAGACAAAAAGCAACACCAGTTGCATACCTGCTTGCAAACAGTATCATAAAGCTCATCCGGAGAAACACCACACTGCACAAGCTGATTTAGGGTGTCGTCACAAGATTTTGACAATTTTGAGGAGCTTCTAGCCTTGGTTACTCTGCAAAAAGGAATTAAGCATATGATTAAACATCATTAGAGTATGTCGTCATCCTTATTGGAGGCTAAATAAAGGATGAAATAAGCGACAATAATCAATAAGTCGCATATATGTTGTTGATGAGCCTCAAAATTAGGTACAAACTAGCCGGCATTAAACATCATTCATGCCTTTACGGCTTGATCTTTCTCACACTCTGTACTAGATGGTGCTAATATATGTATTGGCTATAACAAGGACATCATTCCCACATTTATAAATTAATAACTTATGAGTCCACAAGAAAAATGATTTGCCGAGCAATCTACAAAAACATGATAACCACTGATGTTGCTCTGATTTGCAGGTATCTTGATACATCTGAACCAGATACTCAACAAAAAGATGTACAACACATAATTGTGTCTTCAAACAGGCAAAAGCTTAGTATACCTGTGATGAGTTTCTGCAATCCCTGTCAGGTTTAGATAATGACTGAATGCTCGTGCAAGTGATTGGGCTTCCTCAAGTGTCATTTTTGACAACTCTGCAGCCAGTTGCTTCTCAAGAAGCTCTGCTGTGTCCTCAATTCCAGCCATTCTCATGTTGCATGCACTCTACATCCATATTTAATGCATTCATTACTTATAATCAAGCAAATAGACCCCCACAAACACTTATTGATAAGAAAACGCTTCTGTCCGTCAAATTAAGACATTTAAGAACTACTCCACGAGATTCATTCCACAAATAGATTTAGCTACCAAAGTACTTGAACCACAATATTTTCTTTCGGTCGATGCACATACACACAACCGAATATCGCTAACTGATATAAATATCAGTTTGAAGCTAAAGATGTCAACTACCAGCGTAAACAGAGCAATGTGCTTAGCATATATAAGTTGGAGAAGAAACACTGGCACCATGCACATAAACACAAAAATCCACTAAAACTCCAATTATTTCTGCAATTAAAGGGTCAGCGCATATAAGTTTTAACATGAAATCATTACCAGAGATCAAAACCGGAGGCATTATAAGAACGAAGAGTCAAACCATTTACACTCAACATGAACGACATGATATGCATGCAGAAAAACACCTTAAATGAACCAAAGGTTACTGCACAATCCATAATATATTTATCGGAACACTTAAACCGCAACAAACACACAAGATACTACTGTTACGAGGAAGAAAAAGAAACCACACAAAGATATATATATATATATATATATTACACTTACACGCCCAAAAAGAAACAAAAAGAAAACAAGAAGAAGAAGAAGAACCTGGCAACACTCGTATGCTGCAAGATGGGGAAATGCAAGCAAATCCCGAATGACCATTAAAAGATAGAAATCAGAGAAACAAATACTTAAAGAAACAAAACGGAAATAATCGGAGGAAATGGAGAGATCCAGAGTACAACCTGCATCCAGTGTCAGAAAATAAGTAGAAAAGCATGGAAACAGTAGAAACCTGAGCGAGGATTCTGGTTTTTTCGAGCTTTTCCATAAATTTGGGGCCGACTTCTCTTTGAAGAACATCATTGAGAAGATTTCCCAGTAATCTGCAGTCATCTTCAAATCCCCGGGACGATATCTCCTCGGCTATATCATCTGTAATGTCCGTCATGCTTACTGCTTCACTGTGCCTACGTAAATTGGTATTCTGATGGAATAAAGAGAGAGAGAGAGAGAGAGAGAGAGAGAAAGAGAGCAGTGTGTGTTGTGTATGACGAGACGATGTATGATTTTCTGTTTCGGTTTGTTGGAGGAAGAGAGTTTTGGTGGTGAATGGTGATGGAAGGGGGAGCAATTGTAATTGTGGGGCTGTGATGTTTTACCATGAGGAAGGAGGAAACCAGATGGAGACACGTGGCGAAAGCAGCACAGTTATTGGCAACGTTTTTGTTCTCTTATGATGGGGATTACAGTATAACAGTAGTGATGCGCTACCCTTGCGCCACTCCTCACTCTCTCTACTCTTACTCTTCTTGCCTTGTCTATTTCTTCACTTGATTTTTTAATTACTCCTTGCTTTTATGGCCCCCACATTTTCATAATTACTTGATAAGAATAAGGTTTTATTCTTTAATTATTTGATTTGCCATGATTGCACACTGATACCGACAATTTTGTATAGGAAACAAAATACTTTTGTGAATTTTGACATTTAAGATGATATGTGCTATTTTATTTTAATATTTTTATGGTAACATCACAGCTTTTTTATGCTACTGATATGAAGAAAGAAAGATAATTTGAGAAGATTCTTCAAAATTGAATATTCCATGTGTAAATATGGTTGGAGGGTGGGTAGACAACAGAGATATTTGAACAGAATAAAGAGGGTGTCTCATTTTCGATCAAACTGTCAAAGTCTCACACAAGATTTGGATAACCTTTCTTGTTCTAAGACAGATGGCCACTGATTGGGGGGTTGGGGGTCCAATAATTTAACCACGTCGTATCATTATATGACATGTTCAAGAGAAGTACATCATATCTATCCTACAATATCTGGATGTAATATTTTAAGAGATGATTAGATTAATTATTCAAAATATAAATTTACAATCTCTTGATTGGAGATCATTCTATTAAAAAGACGAATAATAATGAAAAACAACGACAGAGGTAGATTAATTGCTTAATTAACAGCCCAGATTTCAGAATGCGACCTTTAAATTAAGAGCCTAAATATGTATTCAAAAGTGTCAGAGTAGTTACTGGGACCGTTCACATCCCCAGGTCATTTTTTGATCCTATCCTCAGCAAACTCACTTTTATTTTTGTTTTGTCAGCCCATAGACATGCATAATCCCTTGATACAGCCAGAAAGTTATGGTTTCCGATTACTGCGAGGCCAAGCTGATCTCAGTTTCAGCAAATATAGCACAGTTAATATTCATGGAAACAATACTCATAGCCTACATTAATTGATCATCATTAAATCTAAACAGAGAGTATCCAAGACGTCTTTAGGCATGCTCGTTGGTCCTTGGGACAACATCTAAGGCCTTCCACCACCTTGAATATAGGCTTGATTCATCCCTGTTCCCACCATCTGTTGTTGCTGCTGCTGTTGCGGCATCAGCATAAGCGGCAGCTGCTGCTGAAGCTGCCTAACAGGAAGGGGTTGCTGTTGCAGTTGTGAATGCTGCTGCTGCTGCATTTGTGGACACTGCTGCTGCGGTTGCTGTTGCTGTAGTTGTACTTGCAGTTGCTGCTGATTTGGTATTTGCGGATTAAATGCAACCATATCCTAGAAAAGGGAGTGAATAGTTAGAAGCACTTACAAAACTTGGGTATGAACATGAAAGTTCGAAGATATAGAATGTTCGATTACAGATGAATACAAGTTGAAGCTACAACATCTGGTCTTACCCCGGTGAAAAGCACTGCCAACAACCGATATGCTCTGCTTGAAGCTGAGAGCAGCAATGTCTGGGATGGTAACTGTATCACTGCACACTGGACAATCGTATAAAAAGAGAACTATGAGAATTAACGTTGAAAATTATCAACGTTGAAACAACATTAATTAACACAGTTCTTGGGATGTCACAAACAATCCATGTTCACCAGTGCTTCAACATAATCCTGAACCAACTTTTTCTTCACTGAGAAAATGGGCATGGAAGTGGCTGGGTGGAGTCCTTGTTTTTGTTTTTGTTTTTTTTTTTTTAACTTCTTTTGGTTGGGGGTGGGGGCGTTATTCCATGACTATAAAAATACTTTGATGAAAATAAAAAGTTCATCAAACACTAAAAATTCAGTAAAATTCCTTACTTTGATGCTTACGATCAAGATATCAAGTTCCCCTTTGGTACGCCAGTCCAAAATGGTTGGTTCAAGGAAATACAAGTGACAACTATCTCATGCATACAAATGCTAGAAGGGAATTAAGGTTCACGTTGCCAAGACTTACAAGCTTCTTTTCTTGCAGCTCCCCAAGAAAGCCATGCTGATTCATTGCCCGAAATACTAGAAAATCAGTCTTACCATAATGCCTAGCATAATGGTCAGAGAAGTCAAACCCCTATTCAAATATACAACTAGAAATGCTGAATTTTGCATGATAATTAGTACATCCAGTAAAGAATTATAGATTCTCCAAGCAGATATTACTTCTTATTCATGTGATCCTGTGATATCAGGCGGACTATCTGCATTACCGGAGGCCAATTTGCGGCAAGCCTGAAAGAAGAGTGAAAAGTTACAGATAACAAAAGAACTACTAAAGGAAGAAATTTTCTATTATATACCAGCAGTTACAGTAAATTTTCTGGTGATGTCAAGGGAACATTCCCAAACACTAAAAAACCCTCACTCATGATTGTATCTGATTCATAATATCATGCTTTTTCTGGAGACGGTTTCCAGACCTAATCGTCATGGGATTCCCATTCTTACTCGATTGTTGACGAAAGACAGTTAAGATAAGTTTCTGGAGAACATATTTGGACTCTGTGCACTATCTCCTATGCAGAAAGTAGATGTGAAAAAAATTCAAGTGATTGTGTCAACAAATAAATGACAAACATATGTCACTTCATAGTGTTTGACCATATATTATGATATTGAGAACAAACTGCAAGGATAATAATTTTGCAGGGAAGTATATTACATTGCATGCAATTTGTTGAACCGTGTCAAACAGAGGACTGATATTATATATAGTAGACAATGACGGAGCTGTGAGTTTGACCAGCCAACACGCTTAGCCGATGATGGGGGCGTGAGCACTCAACACTGACACATAGCATGTTGAGCATCAATAAGCAACAGCTGAAGAGGCCATGCGGACTTGTATATTGGATCTGAAGCCAATAGTAAATACTGTGTGCATATTATGCAACAGGAACAACCCATTCATTCTATGAGTTTCTGAGACAAATTTTAAGAGAAAGTAGAATGCAGTTAACTCTTTAATCTCTGTTGGGATTTATCCCAAAAATAATATTCCTCGGAATGTGGTGAGCCTGAGTCCTAATGAGGTATAACACTTGAAAAGATATACGTGCCCAAATTATAAATTCTTTGAGAAATATTAAGTGCCTCCAAAGGAGAAGTTTTCAGTATAAGTAAAATTATTTTACCAACAACACGGATGGTTATGGTTTAGCAAATTGCACAACACCATAGTAAAGCAGCAAAAAGGTGGGAACTCAAAATAAGAGCATCAATGAGAAACAGCCTTACGTCTCAGAAGCTGATGCCCTCCTGTATCCCTGGCAGAAGTAGAAAGAATTAAAAGAAGACTAAAGAGTAAGATGAGAAAATGTATGAAGAAGAAAGCTAATGAATACAAGAGAATAGCCTGTATAATTTGCCATAAGGCATGACAACACAAGTGTTGGAAGACTAACCTACTTAAACAAAAATTCTTTTCTAACTGAATTATCTGAAATAATACCACATTCAATTATCCATGATCACACACCCTTCTTATCCAGGTACTGAAGCATACCTCAAGTCTGGTGATGAAAACAGGCTGGCCTTGTCTCGGTCCAGATAAGTTTCCCTGGACCATCCAATCAAAAAACTCTTAGAGGCTGCTGATAATCAAATTAAAATTGTCTAGCTGCCCAGAGATGTTCCTGTGTCATCATCTACTAATGATTGTTTTTAGAAGTTTTATGCTGCTTATCTTAATTTCCTCTTAACAAACTTCGAGGTGATTTTTTCAGCGAAAACCAGGCATTTGTAGACAATTAATTCGATTTACAACCTTGTGAGTTTTGAGACCGAACCCTACTATTTAACAGGTGAAGAGGAGGCAAAATAGTAAAGACAAATGTTGAATTCCAAACAAAGAAGCATGCAATATCATTTTCGTGTAAAAGCTTCAAGATCCACAAAAAAATTCACTTTCTGAACGGGGAATCAATTTGACAATATCCTTTGCCTCGACTTTATGTTAGGAAATTGTTGGAGCGGGGGAATATCATAGATCTAACATAGATTAGGACAGGGTGGTTAGTGGACTGAACATCTGACAAAAAGCACTTGTTCAAACAGCTGCTCAACAGAACCAGATACAAGCTTGAAGAAAAACAGTATCTCCAGAATAATCCACGCTTTTGTTGTAATTTATACAATGATAAGGATATTTTACCTCCCAGACTTTAACATACTTTGATCGTGCTGACTGTATTGTACTTGATGGCTGCTGATTCAAGGGCATATTTGTCCCAGAGTTGTTGCTATTCAGACCAACAGGCTGCTGCATTCCTGGTTGTCCAGCTTGCTGAGACGTCCCTAGAGTTGGAATCATGATCGTGCCAGTTCCAGAAGGCATACCGGAAGCACCACTGCCACTCAACATATTCTGATTCATATTTACCTCTAGCACGCCATCCCTGCATTCCTCACTCTCTCGACGACTCTTACTCTTGCCGTTTCAATTTCTTCACAAGTCGATCGTATATGGGGCAAAAGAGTTGGGTTAGGCCATACATTACATCTGCCCATTGGGCTATATTTTGACGCCACATGTGGGTTTAAGAAAATTGCATTATTGAAAGTGACGGGGAAGCGTTTGGTGGAATTCATTGTAGGATTGCTGGAGGAGCTCCACTAAATCCACCACTTACAAATCACTTTCAGCTATAGGGAAACCGATAATGCAACATATATAGTTTGGCAGGATAAGTGGTAGCTTCAGATTTTGAAACTACTATATTGCATTTCGGTCCCTCGTTTTTTAACTCTATTTTGTACTGGATGTATACGGTTAATATTAATTAATTATATATATTGTTATAACAAATGAAAAGTGCATGCTTCAAATTCGATGCTAATTCTGATAAATAAGTTTATATTTTGAGAGAAATGATTATTTTAATTATTAATATAAATATAAAACAACTACAAAACATAAATGTTGGGTGAAAACGTGATGAGCCTAAATAAACAAACTCAAAACAACTATTACAAAGAATTGTAGGTTATGAAAATCCTTATATTACAAACCAATTATTACAATAATATAACATGGACCATTAACAAATATCATTACAGAGACAATATCAACAGATTTATAAAAAACAACAACAAAAATGATAAATTGCTTAGGGAGCTGTATTCCGTATGGGTAGCCCACAACCACTAAGGCCGGCAACCACAAACAGTTGCTAACACCCAAATACGCCATCAAAGCTCAGCCACACAGACCATTAAAACCACTCAAATTTCTCACTTAAAACTATAGAGGACTACTCAGAAGAATTCAACTTAGAAATTTTCATTGGGTTGTACTTATCAAAAAAATCACTGGGATATTTATAAGATGTAGGCATTGATATCGGAGAGAGGGAGACGGCGAGGCAAGAAAACCGAGAAGAGATTAAAGAGAGGAGCAAAAGAGACGAGACGAGAAATAAGGATTAGGGATTTCACATGCCAAAAGAAGAGAATAAATATATGGAATGGGTCAAGGTGGTGGATTTGAGCTGAGCCATCTAGGTAAGAGGTTGGGTGCTATGGGTTGTGCCTGTCAAAAATGAATCATGAGCCATAATTTTTCAACAATAAACATAAATAAATAAATAAACTTTTGTTCACAAGTGACCAATACCATTCAATTAGTTTTGCTTTGAGCGGACTCAATTTGGACCACACACACTGATGAATATATTAAAGTGGAATAGGAAGATACAGTTTTGTTGATAAAAACAAGAGATAATTATTCTTTTTATCTCCAAGGTTTGGTGTATTTACATGTAAATTTCATATAGTTTGAGAAATTATATCTCACATCTCTAAGGTTTGCTCTTGTTTAACAAATAAGTCCATTCGTTAGTCAAAATTCACTGAATTTATTGATATGAACAAAAAATAAAAAAAATCTATATTTTCCCACTTAACTTATTACTGACTTATTGCAGGTTAAATAAATCTTATTATGATTAAATTACCTTCATACATCTTCACACATAAATACATATAAGGAAGTATATCTTCATCCATGTTTAGTCAAAACAAATAGTTTGAGCCACAATAAAGTAGTAATAAATCAATCGATGGTAAATATCAAGTTTTATTTAATTTTCTATAAATATCAAAATTCAGTGAATTTTAACTCATGGAAGAACTTATTTATTATATAAAAGTAAATTTTATTGATGTTACATATAATTTTCTCAAATTATAAAAAAATTTACGTGTAATTATACAAAACTTTAGAAAAATCCCAAAACAATAATGATTGAGAACATGTGTTAAATGCTACTTGGAATTCAATCTTGGAGTTCGAGCAGAAAAATGACATTGTTTTCGTTGGTTTAGCAAATATACGAGGTGGGTCGAGGGATTTGTATCTCTTCCAGTTATGTCGTCCCCGCCGCCTAAGCCAGAAGTTGGGGTGGGCGTGTTTCTGCTAAAGGGCAATAAAGTGCTGCTGGGCCGCCGCCGCACCTCCGTTGGCTGTGGCACGTTCGCGCTTCCCGGTGGCCACCTTGAGTTCGGTCAGCGTTCACTTCTCTTGTTCTCTGATGATAGCTTTGATACTATGATTTATTTATTTGCGCATTTTCATACGTTAGGGCTCAAACAAACAAACTGTAGATTTTGTAATTTTTATTTTGAGAAAAGATAATTTCTTCACCAAATTCTGGGATAAGCTGAACTATCCATGGAGGGTTTATGCAATTTCAATCAATAGTTTAATGAAATTGGGACGACAGGAGGAAAAACCTTCACTACGTTTAGCTGAAAGCTCAGGCAAAAATCGATGTCGGGCCGGGGACTAAACACCTAAGATTAGACTAGAAAGTAGATAAAGACAGTTTCTTTTGTTGGTATTCGATGACTGTGTATAAATCCATGATGTTCTGTTTCAATCAATAGTTACTATGTACTGTTGTTGATCTTCGGGCTACTACTAATTCAATATCAAACTATTACCAATGATGCTTTGTTCAAATTGTAAGATTGAGGCCTCACAACTATAAGCTTGTCGATTCGAGTCCCATGAATATGGGTATACAGCTACTTTTCATTGCAAGGTATGGATTATCTATTTTCTTTGAAATGTAGGATGTCTGGATATGTCAAATGATGTAATGAATTACATCCAATTAAAAAGAATATCAAACTTATGGGTGATTGTTATTACTAGCATCAGCCTTGAGCCATGTCGTCAAATTAGGAACGGAAAGAAAACTAAACCTACATCTGATGTTTGGCACTTCCAGGGGAAAGCTTTGAGGCTTGTGCAGCCAGGGAAGTGAAGGAGGAAACCGGGCTAGACATTACTGGAATTGAGTATATGACAATTACCAACAACGTTGTTTCAGAACCAAAACCAGTACAGTTGATTGCGGTTCTTATGCGAGCAGCACTGGCTGATTCTGATCAGGCACCCATCAATCTTGAACCTGAGAAATGTGATGGCTGGGATTGGTATGACTGGGATGATCTTCCACAACCATTGTTTGAACCACTGAAAACTGCAATAGGACGCGGCCTTAATCCATTTCTGTCCAATTAGAGCAATGATTATCGACTGAAGAATGCCGTCTAACTATCTATCTGTGTCGGAATTTCAAGTATGATATCCTTTATACATGGTCATCGTTATTGCACACTTTTAGTGTATGGTTCTCAGAAAAAGAGTTGATTGGGGGAATTATTTTGCAGCTTCTAACAGCCCAGTAATTCAAGGCTGTAGAGCTTATGAATGATCCTCGTACGAACTTTATTGCAATAACTTGGAAGTTGAGCGTTGTTGCAATATCAGTCCTTTTCCTACTGCGGAGACCGTCTTCAGTGATTTGTTGAAATTCTCTTCCAGAACTACTTTTAGTGATTTTAAATTTTACTCAAATATTATTTCAAAATAATATTTAAAATTATACCTTTTTATAAATTATGTAATATAAAAAAAATTTACAAGCTCAATATAAGGAAATATATTTTATAAAGTAAATTATATACGTTAAAAAATACATGAAAAATATGTATAAATTATTTACTCGACAAATTAAGGGGTTATTCGGCACCATGGGTTTAGCTTCCTTTTCTAGTATAGGTTTGGGTACATAATGCATATAATTTTATATAAAAAAAAAGTAACACATAATTAAAATATATCATATCATTATTCAAAAAATTATAAAATATTATAAATTTGCATATTTTACAGTGTATATATATATATATATGTATGTTCAATGTAATATTTTAAAATTATATCAATAATTTATTTTTAAAAATAGTTCAATATACATATAACAACACAAGCAAAAAATATGCACTTCTTTTAAAAGTTATTTAAAAAAATATGAGAATTATAAAATTTATAGATTTTATATAGATTCTATACTCATTATAAAAATTATAAATTTTGAGTAGTATTTATTTCAAATAAAAATTTATAAAAATTCAAATTTTAGGAGAATGATTGTAATAGACATATTTTAAGGGTGTAATAAAGCATGACAATACACCCAATATTAGCATAAACTCTAATATTTAGTGAATAGATCATTTTGTCATAATGGATTGAAATTGTAATGAGAAAATTCATGTGCATTATATTACATATTTATTTAAAAAAATTATCAAAATGTACTCAATTGTTGATTAGATAACATAAACTAAAATACCATATTTTAACTATTCGAAGAATGAAGAATTGAAGACTGAGGAACAAGTTAGAAAGAGAGAGGACAAAAAGTAAAGTTAAAGTAAAATATATAATATAATAATATATTTTAATATAATTAATAAAATATATAAAAAATTCAGTTTTTTAATTCGATTCGATCATTGAACAACCGGGGAAAACGATATAAAAAAAAAAAAAAAAAACAAATTTTTAGACTGTCAACCGAATTCTGCACACTCCAAATTGGGCCTAAGCCTTGGCAGTCTTGGTCTTAAGAGGGCCTAAGGGTCTTGTTGAGGCCCTTATCCTAATCTGAATAATCATGTAACCTATAGAACCTCCTGTCACAATAATCAATTTATCATATTTATATTAATTTTTCATAATGTTCAAAACAAGAAAACAGAATCACCACTCTATAATCTTGGGTGACTTTAGAATATCTTAAACTGAATTTAAAATTGAGTTATAGAGATGTTGATTCTGGATGGAAGCATGATGGACTCATGATTCTTGGTAAATACAAAATTAATTAAAAAGCAACCTAGTCTTGGCTATGTATAGTTTGTTGGATGCAGATGATGATTAGTTGATTTGTAGAATTCTGAACCCATCCTTAAAAATAAAGAAATATTATAAAAAGAAACATTGATAAGACTTTGGTACTATGATGCCCTAAAATTCAATGAATTTTGACATTGAGGGATTGATTGCATTGGGATATGGTGTGTATGAATGGAGGGAGGGGCCCTCCGTGGAGCAAACTCTTATGTTGTGTTTTTAAAGGATGTTTAGTAACGAGTATATTTATTATATAATTGATTATTTATTTTAAATTATATATTATTTACATAATAAATATATATATTATATTTATTGTATATTTAATTCAGACATGATAAAATTTAATCACTAATAGAATCTCCCAAATTGGATGTGGGTAATGATTGTTGGTAGCACTTTCCAGCACATTCTTTTGCAGATTAAGGTTTTATTGGCTCGATGTAATTTCTCATCATTACTTCACTTTTCACATTGTTGACATTTTGGGTCTCTTTTTTTGTGGAGCTGATGAAATTAAGGTATTGTGTGTCTTGTGATTGTTTTTGTAAATCCATTTCAAGTGTTTTTTTTTTCATGTTTGCTCATTTTTCTTGTATTATATATATATATATAATAATATATACATATATTGAACTATATTTTGTCAATGTATTTTTAGGAGAGTGTGCTTGAAAGGCAATTATTTTTATGAAATAGTAGAAAATTAATACTTTTCAAAAAAATGTTTTCCCTTACAAATGCTATATGCATGAAATCAAATAAAAGTCGTTATGATTAGGTATAATTAAAAATTATAGTAAATAACACTCAGTTAAATAAAATATATAAATTGTCACTTATGAATTTAATTTAATTAAATTAATTACAAAATAAATATGATATATTTGTTATGTAATTAATATTTTTTTTAAACTATCATTAATTATATAAAAATATATTGTACTTATAATGTAATTTTAACTCAGGATATTGGTAGAGTAGTTGTAATTTCTTTTGATTTAGTACTACAATCTGTTACAATAGAGGTAATCATTTGTTGTCTCAAGCCAAAGAACAAAGTAATCCAGGCGGAATACCCACTCACTCTGTAAGCACATAAACAAGCCGATTTCAGACTAATAATTTCCTTCCCACCTTTGGTTAAATGTCTTCCCCCAGACAAGAGAAGATGCTGCTGCTGCCACTCATTAATATTCGTGAACCAAATATAATGACTGTTTTTTTCCTTTTTTTCTTTTTTCTTTGTGGGGGTAAGGGGGGTGGGGGGTCCGGGTTGGGTAGAGTTTAGGTGTGGTTTTACCTATACTGAACTGTTTCCAATGCAACTCTTTAAATGAGTCAAACTCTCTCCATTTCCTACACCAACTCCTCTCTCCCCTTCTTGTTCTTACAATCAGTCCCACCATTGAAAAATTGATTCAAGCATCAAATCCTTGTCTCCTCAGATTCCATCGTTGCCTTCTTTTTTCCTCTCAGTTCGTCGGATCTCTTCTGTTTGTGGTCTTTATTTGTCACTGTGCGTACTGAGTGTGTTCCTTTGTATCTGTTCTTGTTTGTAATATATATTTTGTTGATTCAGTTAGGTGGGGCTGCTCACCATCTTTTGTCAGTATTCTCCGTGCTATACTCCCTCAATCTCCCCGATCCTGACAGATAAGGGAATAGAAGCCAAGAATAAATAAATTCATCCCACCTTAAAAAGGAACAGCACACAACATAGAACAAGGAATCAGATCGAAGAACCAGAAACCTTCCTCTATATATCTCCTCCCTTTTCTTTCAGACAGAAAAGCTCTAATCTTTCCTCTCGTTTGTTAGAGATGAAGACAATCATGGCAAGAAACCCCCACGACTCCTTCTCCTTCTCCAGGAGATACTTCCACTGGAAAAAGAAGGTTGTTGAAGATGAAGACGACGACATGGAAGAAATCCTGAACTTCGACTCCTCGAAATCTGAAGAAAAGGTGAAATCCGAGGAGGTAATAAGTTTCCCACTGCAGCATTCACTCTCCACGGGCTCAGGGGGAGCGCCTCCAAGAAAGAAGCTTTCAGTTGTGGCGGTTTCGAAGTTGAGATCGGCCCTGGCTATAGGCAGGGCCCGAAACCATTTCTCCTCGGGCCTGGGGACTAAAGTTGTGGGGACCCTTTTCGGGCACAGGCGCGGCCATGTCCATTTCGCATTCCAAGAAGATTTCAAACTGAATCCAGCGTTTCTAGTGGAACTGGCGACCCCGACAAGCGTTCTTGTTAAGGAAATGGCATCCGGGCTGGTCAGAATCGCATTGGAATGCGACAAGAAGGTTGAGAAGAAAGGGTTTAAGCTTCTGGAAGAGCCCATTTGGAGGACTTACTGCAACGGGAAGAAGTGTGGGTATGCAATGAGGAGGGACTGCGGGCCCGAGGAGTGGAGCGTTTTGAACTCCATAGGCCCGATTTCAATGGGGGCAGGGGTGCTGCCCGGAACAGGAAACGGGACGGAATCGGACGGGGAGATGATGTACATGAGGGCCAAATTTGAGAGGGTTGTGGGCAGCAAAGATTCAGAGGCTTTTTACATGATGAATCCTGATGGAAATGGAGGCCCTGAACTCAGCATCTATTTGCTCAGAGTTTAATAAGTTTTTACATCATAGTTTTACTTAAGTTTCTTTTGATCTATTACAGCCTCGGTGTTAATGTTTAGAGTTAGTTTTCGTGATGAATGATGAAGCCAAGAATTGTACGGAGAGAAATGAAGTCAAAATTTTACTGGTTAGTGGGGTGGTGGTATATTTGTGTATAGGTTCCGGTTTCTAATACTCTTCTCTATCAGTCAAAGAAAGAGACAAATGCAGTAAGTTGTTTTGTCTGCCTGTTTGATTCCGCTGATTTTGCCATTTCTTCATAATTTATCTCAAACTTCCGCTGATTTTGCCATTTCTTCATAATTTATCTCAAACTTACACTTTATACACATACTTGTCTTATACTTGACATATACATACTTGGCTAATTGATATACAAGCCAATCAATCCTCCATTTAAAAAATTCTTACCACTCAGGTTGGTCTAATTAACGTGCCAAAACCAGATACATCGAAAATATATTATATGTTCTATCGATGTCTTTAAATTATATATTAATTACATACAAGTTTAATACAACAACATTTTTGCAAACTTCTTTCAGACCAAACTCACCAGAACTAAAATTTGCAATCTTCTCTGGTTAGTTGTTAGGTGTCAAGAAAGTTGACTAAATGAGTGAATGTTTTTAGTTTCCTGCGGAGAGTTCATCTGGGCGTCTCCAGAAGTTGTGTTGTTCACCAGACATATCTTCTCTGCCAAATATAAAAAGTAGAATTCAGACTTCAGACAACCAAACGCTAATATTTAATCCCAAGTACACGTGGAATTGTTGACTGGAAATCTAAATTACGTTTTTGTCAATTGGGATAAGTAATCAAAGACAAAGACTGGTGTGTAAAAATTTGAGTAAAAATAACAACACAAATATTGCAATGATTTGGCCACGGGCGCAACCAAATCATTCACTCCAAACATGTGAACGCTTATTCAATTATGTGTTTGCTTATATACCCGACACCCCAACACGTGGTGATGACTGATGATTCATTTCTTTCTTGAATTGGAAGTTAGATTTTGGTTTTGGACAACAATCAATTACGATCATTTTCACTAATTCTGAGCGTAATCTTTCTTGATTTATATTATATTGATTATTGTTGGTATAAGTTAGATCTTCCATTCTACAAATTTCTATTACTGTGCTTGTAATGCGTGCATAAATATTCTAAAAGTTATAAGTAATTTTTCAGGTATTTTGTATTTTTAAGTGAATGAAGACGAATGATGAAATTAGAGATAGAAATTAATTCAAGTCAAGGTTCACTGCAATATAAGGCTGACTTCACAAAGACTAAATAATGACTTGGCAATAATTTGGAGCATGAAGTGGACAAATATTTTGAACTGAACTAGCAATGATTGACCTGCACATACAAGTGTTAGGCTAGTTGATGGCTACCGAAACTTAAGTTAATTTAGGGTTCAAGGTTATAAAGATAACACAGTGCGATCTCTTTGCAGAGTGCAATTTGTTAATAATAAGTGCATATCTATAAAGTGGACCCTCAATATATTTATAAATACTCGTGTGTCAGAATTCGTACAAACCACATGTTAAAAGAGTTGTTGTTGGATGAATACCAAATCAACGGCTATTTAAGCAGGTAGCTGAGTCAGGCGCACTTGACCCTTCCAAAAATACACATAACTTCACCATCAATGTTTAAGCTTTTTTATTTTATTGAGGATATTTCGTTTTTTTTGCTGATTCAATATATTTTTCTTATTAGAATATAAAATTACTATTTGATCCAAAAAAAAGAAAAAAGAAAGAAAGAAAGAACATCATTATATGAACCTTACTTTAAAAAATGAAGGAGTCCTTACAATGATGTTCTTGTAGAAATAGTAGTGCGCGCGCACACACACACACTTATTTGATGTGTTGAGTAGAGTAGGGGTTGGGAATAGGACATTACCAGTTGACATTGTTGCCTGAAATGATGGGTATACTATGCATCACTTCCCCCATTCACATATCTTAATCAATGCTAAGTGTAGTTGCCCAACATTGTGTCCTCCATTGCTCCCTCTGCCTCTGTGCTTCAATTGACACCATTGGATAAGCATCCATATTCCATCCATAGCTTCTTACCAAATACTACTCCATGATATTTTGATGTTTGTTTGAATTTTTTACTCAAAATTCAAAACAGTCATCATGTGACTGCTTAGCCATCGGAACGGTGTTTGAACTCAAATGTTTTAATTAAGTTACATAGTTAAAAGAGAGATATGTTTATTGTAATTTCATTAAAACTTTGATCTACATTGAAGTTTCGGACTATATATATATATATTATTAACTCGTCAGTTACTATTGTAGAGATGTTCAGGTGGGTGTCTGTAAGTATTTGAAATAAACGTATATAAGCTTATCTTTGAAAATAAATTAAAGAGAATATTTTTTATGGTTTTTGCTTTTACACTGTTTAAATTAAATTGATTTAAGCTGAAAATTATAAGCAATTCTCTATCAATTTCTGTAATTTGTTAATAAAATTATAAATATTAAACTACATTTTTTCAAATACTCAAAAGTCGATTTTATTTCAAATATTTACTAGTAAAATTATCATACTACATTTTGATGTATAAAATATTATAATGTAAATGTTGCATATATCAAACAAAAAAAATAAAGAAGCAACTGCAAATCCAACACTTTGATAGTCACTCTTCAGTGGTAGTCACTGAAACTTCAAACATCTCTGCCTGTAAGAGCACAAAGGATGTCATCTTCTTGCTGCGATAATAAATGAATGCCCAGGCAGAGAATTGTATCAGAGAGTGTTGGGGACAGCTGTGGCAAATATGTCCACACAACCTTAGTCAAGTCCAATTCTCTCTGATCTGAATCCCACCATTATTTTCAAAATGTTTCGATTCTTTTGAGGCACCAACCTCTGTTTGTTACATGAATAAACTTGAAGTTCACAAGTTGGAGTCTAATGGGTGGTTATTTTAATTAATGTGAGTTTATTATAATATATAGGGATAATTATATTTTTCATGTGAATTTTGTGGTAATTATGGTAGATTTTTTGTCTATTGAAAAATTACATCTAATACTCCTAAGGTTTGCTTTCATCTAAAAAATGGGAACCTTCTGTTAGTCAAAATTAATCGGATGTAAATTAAATTTTTAATCAATTTTTTATTAATATTAGCAAATTCGATGAATTTTTACGGAGGTACTTATTTGTTAGATGGAAGCAAACATCAAGGGTGTTAGATATAATTTTTTAAATTATAATAAATTTACGTGTAATTACACTAAATATTAGGGAAAGGGAGTCTAATTATCCCTAATACGTATGTATTTATTTCACTAAATGTAGATTTACTGTGATATCAACTTATTGTACTATAAAGTTAGTCAAGGCCTATTGAAGAATGCAAAATTAAACAAAACACCAATCGGAGTGATTTGAAGCCTCTCTAAGCCCACATTCAAGGCCCCGTTTATAAGGATAATGGGCCACAGTCGCCCCGAAGAGGAAAAGCCCAAAGGAACGACCCAGTTAGGCAGGAACCAATAAACACCCGTAGGGACACACGTCACGACTCCACCAGTCTAGCTTGTCTGTGCTGATTTTCTATTTATTTTCTGCTTTACATCTTGCTTGAATTTGACCGACCCAACGACTGAACGCATCATCACCTACGTTTTGAATTTTGCTAATCTATTTTCTTTGTTCCTTTTTTTTTTTGAGTAATTTTATTATGAAATTAATTAAAATTGGAGTATCGAGTATGGAGTATAGAGTCGCGTATGAGCATGGGAATGACCAATCTTGTGTCTACCTGTCTTGTCCCCCACACCAAGAAAAAGAGCAAGAAAAAGTCAATTTTTATTTGTATTAACTAGCCGTGCCACGCTATTTTTGTGTCCATATAATTAATAATATTTTATATTTTAAAATATATTATGAATAAAAAAATTATATATAAACCAATACATTATATTTCAAAAAAAAAATAAAAGAAAAAAAAGTAATAAAAAAAATCAATTTATGAGTATTATTGACATAATAATAAAATTAATGTTATGGTGTTAGAACTATCATTTGTGAGATAAAAATACTTTTTTTTTATATATAATATAGATTATTATTAATATTACATTTTGTCCGCGTGGACTATGGATTGTGGAATTGACTAGTAGCTAGAGTCTTAATTAGGTAGGTGGGCTGGTTGACGACGTAATTAATAATATAGCATTTTCCACGGCTGCACTCAAAGTCATTAACATACACTCACGTCACGCTCAAACATTCGAACACCAATCACCACCTACATGATTATCACTCTTAATCCCAATTAAGGTACCTAAAATCTTATATTACTACAAGTAATTACAATTGCAGTATGTATTATAACATTCAATAATCAAAACTGAATATAATTAATTAAAAAACAAATCAATTTATAGCACTACATTAATAACTTACACATCATAAATTCTTATACATCTGTACAGTACTGTTACCAGAAATTCTGTATAATTAACTTCAAAAGTCAAAATAAATAAAAAATCAGCGCCTCAAGGCTTACACAAAAATTCAAGTATATATCATCATCATGTAAAAATATTACCCACTTGGCATGGGTAAGAAGATCATCAAATATCTGGAGATTGAATTAAAAAATAATTGATATATTTATATACTCTGATCTTTGGGCGTTGATTTTCAATCTTGAGGCAACGAATTGTGTCTGTTGGATGGAGCAGAAGGTGGAATGGGAACCCCTTTAGGCAGCCTAGTGAAGTACAATCCATCGGCTGCTAACTTTTCCTTGTCTTGCAGATACTTCAAAGCCATCGCGGAAACATCGTCCGCCTCATCTTTCACCATCATCATGGTCATCGTCATCGTCCTCCCGGGCCTCGTTGCAGCGTAGGAATCCGATAGGAAGAGGACAGCAAGTAGTGTCATGGAAATGAGGGTTTTCCAAGAGAAACAAGAAAGAGACATTTGATGATCAGTTCTGGTTTTGATTTAGGGTTTTGGATGTGTATAACAGGGATGGGAGTTTTCTGTATATGCATGGGAGAGGATATATATATATAAGAGTTATAAAGAAAATGCAATGTGAAATGAAGCTGAGGAAGACGAAATGAGATAGAGTTTTCTGAATTAATTCCAAGTGTTTGACACGCAATATGGTGTTGAACTTTCAATGTCAACGGTTGACGGAAATTAAAATTATAGTGGCAGAATTTGTGTTGGATGCCGGCACCTATTTTTTCCCGCGGGTCAAGAAGGATTTATTAGTTTCCATGAAATTTCTTCTGCCTATGTGCTTAGTGGATCCAATTTTTTATTGCAAAATCTATTTTATTTTTTATTTTATTCTATATAATCACTTCACGTATATTATAAATTTTTTCTCAAAATAAAAATATGATAGCATTTTTATATACATTATGATGTATATTAAATGGAAGAACAAATAGAAATACAACTTGTAACAGAAAATTTAATATGATATTTCTAGCTAGTTAATACATATATATATATATATATACACATCTCAGGACATACATAAATTTTAATATAATAGTATTGCTAACATTGTGATCATACCGAGCTTGTAGAAAATGTCCACATGGTGAACTTGAAAAATGTGGCATGTCATATTAAATTCTTTGAAGTATGTCAACCCTACTAATTTAGAAAATAAAATTATCTTAATTAATTAGGAGCCTGCGTAAATTTCTCTATATATAGTCCTAATTATATTTTTTTCTCATATTAATTTTTATCATCCATCTATATGTTCTTGGGATATATATATATATATACTATATACATATATTATTTAGCAGCACCTTCTTGTTATGTATATTTGGGTGAAAATTTCCAATCACAATTAAGAACTATTTAACCTTCGACTATTACAATAATATCGAAATATATTTTATTTTTTTAGTGTTTCTCATGTGTGTATATATATATATATTACTAATTGTTGCTGTGCATAATAGACACACATTAGGTGTAGCATCGATCGACAGCGATATCCAACAAATAAAACCTTAAATTTGATGACATTGATCTCTAAGGTTATGAAGGAGCAGTTTACAGGTAGTTAATCGATTAATCTCTCTGCTAATCAATTAATATTCGGAATTCCCATAATTGTGGTCCATTTTAATTAATGCACTGCAAAGGGATATTAATGCTTGTTTTAGACATTAAATTATGAATTTCCTGAAATAGAGAGATCTTTTGCGTGCAGAAGCCACCCTAAGAAACCAAGCTACTACTAGTCTTGCTGTCCATTCATCATTTCTTGATTACATTAAACTCCACAATGATGGATATACAATATATGTATGGTATTGATGCTGAATAATATATATATATATAGTATGATCAGGTTAATCAATTTAATCGGACCAGTGATCCAAATATCTCACCAAATATATATACGTGTACATATGTGTTGTATGTACGTATCCGCGTACATAATTAATTAGATATTAATCATTATTATATCATATCTATCTATAGATTTTTTCTTCCAATTTTAATCATATATAAATTTTTATTTTTAAAATTTATATCAGGTCTATTTATCAAATTATATGTGTGTAAGTAGTACGTGCTAAGATGACTAATAATAAATAAAAATAATAGATAGTTGGACACAGAAATGTGTCAAGTTGAGTAAAAATATACTACTCAACATCAAAGTCAACTAGTAATAGTAAACCTTGACCATGCGTTTCATTATATTTGTTAAAGTGTTGTTGACGAGGAAAAAAGGGGTGATGCATACAAGAAACACCGATGGGAAAAGACCGACAATTGGGTCATCAGGAGTTGGGACAGTAAACAGGCAGGAGCCGAAACAGGCGACTGAGGAATTGGGTTGTCGGGAAAGGAATGGAATTGGTCATATCTGATGAGAAATTCCAATTTCAATAAGGAAATAATTACGTCGCTGGGAATTAGTTAATAACATGTGAAAAAGATTATCAGTCAAGTTTGCACAGCTGCTTGCGCAGAAAATTTGATGTTGGAACTTTTCAACTCATACTTCAATTTTAAATTGTGTAATTGATTTTTTAAGTAAAGATAATCAACCATTATTATTGTTATTATTTTTTTGAGTAGATTGTTCAATATTAAATATTTATATTTATCAACCGCCAATAATTATAATAATTATATACTAACTATCAATATCAGATAATTATATCTAATCAATAACTACTATTAACGTGGAATTACATCACACAATAATATTCATAATTAATGTCAAATACAATGAGAGTTGGTTTTATTTACCCAAAAGACAATAAATAGATATTTCTGTAGTATATTCAATCAAATAGCATGACACAGAGGTTGAAATTTATGTCACTACATTTTTCCAAATGGAGAATTTCTGAGGCCGCCTTATTTTCTTCCTTTGAGAAATTTCAACGGATTAGATGTAACGGCGATCCCATTTTCGTTGTTGTTTTTAATTTATTTTTAATAATAATAGTTGTTGTTTCCTTTGTTTATTGATTTAAAAATATTAATTTATTAAATATTAAATATTGTAATAATAATAATACGTTAATTAATTTAAAGTAGATACTTCACCTTATTTAGTATCTTTCAATCCAATTCATATAATGCTTTCAGTTAACACAATTTACCTCCTTGTAATATAATAAATATCTTTAAAAAAATAGTAAATTATCCTCCTGTATTTTTTAAAATGAAGCAAATTACCTCTCTAACAATAGTTTAGACAGAATGTACTTTGCTTCATTTTTCAAAATATAGAGAATAATTTGCTAAAACAAAATTTATACGAAACTTTTTTCTCATTTCTTATATATCACGGGATAAATTGCATTTAGCCCAATTTTTTAATGCAAAATTACTTGAAAGAAGATCAAAATCCCTATCTTCCCCGTCGTTGTACTTTAAGTTTCTCCATTAATACATATACTATCCAGACGCCTACAACTATTCTACGTAAACTAATGTTAAGATCCAGTTAGTGAATTACACAACGCATACATTATACACTTAGAACAAAATGATTGGTCACACTTAGTCGGGTTCGGGTTCGGGTTCGGGTTCGGGTTCATTTTTTTCAAACCCGACGTATCGGGTACCCGACCCGATGCCCACCCCTAAGTATAAGTATGATTACACTTGTAATTAGACTAATAGAATCAAATTTGAATTTTTCTTGAACAAAAGACGGAAAATTTTAATTGAGATTAAGTTTGATTGAAACTGAACCAATCATATGACGAATGCGATATACTTGTTATGTGATTGGTATATAGTTCAAGAAAAGTTATCAATTACATGACAAAGTATATTGAACTTACTTTGTGATTGATTTGAATCAATTAAACACGATTCAAGTTAGAATTTTACAAAAACAAAACATAGGAATTGTAGTTCCACTCAATCACGCAGAGCAACAAGAAATTCCACACATATACATATATATATGTATATATCTAACATCGTATTGACCAGATACCACTGAAGAACAGGTATCTGCCCAGAAATCTCGAGGAACCGATGTAATAACAAAAAGGACAGGCTCTTTAATACATCCATTTCCAAATGGTCCATGCATGCACCTGCTTCTTTCCCGTCGTCATCATCATTACCTTCTATAAATACATGGACCACCCATCCACCTGATCAGCTGTGTATATATATATATATGTAGTGTGTGTGTCAGACTGTAAATAAGTATACAGATACATATATATTGCCAAAGGAAAACCACAGGCTGCTCTGCTAGCTGTTGGTTCTATTCTGCTTTGCTCTTTCGTTTTCACTGCATTTGAATCGTGTCTAGAAATGACAACACTGAGTAACAAATATTACTAATGTGACAAATTAACCTCAAAGTGGTTTTTGTTCTTGTCCAAGAAAAGCATATTGTTTTCCAATCGGAGATCAAGATCATCTCACGAATAGTCCTAATAGGTTCTCTAGTTAGTCCCAATAAAATTCTTTGATTCATAAATTAATTTGGTAAGATCTAAAGAAAATATTAAAAAAAAAGGGATTTGAATCCATTAAATGATGTACATTACTCATAATAATGATGGGTATTTATAAAACCAAATATTTGTATTTATATGAGTCCCCACAACGTAATCCTGATATGGCCTCAATTCCAGGCCCTCATGTCAGGGTGGATCGCGCGTGGGGTTTAGCCCAAACAATAATTCTTACGTTTAACGCCTTCATCATTGGGGTGGTGGCGCAGTTGGCTAGCGCGTAGGTCTCATAGCTTTGTTTGAGTGATCCTGAGGTCGAGAGTTCGAGCCTCTCTCACCCCATTATTTTATTTTTATTATGTTTATCATGTAATTAGCCACTCTCATTTGCGAGTAAAAAAAAATTAATGTGAAAATTTAAATTTTGACTCCGGTATCAACTAATCCAAACATTAACCGTAGTTTTTAATTATAATTAATATTGTGATCACGTTTGCAGAAACATCATGTAATAGCCTTTGCGCTGTTGTAATTAATTAGTATTATATATGATTGTTTTACTTTTTAATTATGGCAATTAACCGTAACGGAAAGTAATATTTTTTGTGGTGACTGGAAGTATGATTTACTACTTATATGATTAGCCGAATTTGATCTTTCTTGTGGTATTAGTAAACTATTCAAATATTTGGCAGAAAGTTTTCATTCTAACAGGTATGGTATAGAAAAAAATAAACACGTTTGATTATGACATGGATTCCCTCGACCATACAAGAAATGTCGAATATGCGAGGTGTATATGTAAAACATAGTAAAAAATGCAACATAAATTATAGCAGAAAATTCAATCCAACTAAATATAAGGGGAAAAACTAAAAACTAAAACCATCAAAAGCTCAACCAAATACACTAGCCCACTAACACCACACACTGAAAATCCCAAAGAAACCATAGGCTTGGAATCAATATGATCCCAATTCCCATTCTTCACC
>NC_026146.1:16460282-16472878 GCF_000512975.1 Sesamum indicum | reverse complement strand
CATAACTTGTTGGCATCAACCCAATGGGATAGCACAGATTCGGATTATCCCAAGCCCCAAAACGCCTCCCCAGTTTCCCATAAAACCATTCAGAGAATTTAATCTCTCCTGTCAGATTATTACCATGAAGGTACAATGCACTAACATTAGGCAAACTTGCCAGCTTTGGGGGGATATCCCCTGTGAGCTTGTTATCATTCAGGCCCAGAAATCTTAAACCTTTCAAACCTGCAATGGACTCTGGAATCCCACCTATCAGGCTCATATTGGACAGGTCCAATGCAGCCAGCCCCCTCAGGTTTTGCCATTCAAGACTCGTTAAGTCACCACCGGTGGGATTATTCGAGAGGACTAATTCCTCCAAAGAAGACAAATTTTGAAGTGATTTGGTCAATCCACCTGAAAATTTGTTGTTGCTGAGGTCTACAAGCGTTAGTTTCTTCAGATTCCCAAGCTCTTCTGGGATTTTTCCTTCCAATTTGTTGTAGCTTAAATCAAGCTTCAAGAGTGAATTCAGCCCTCCAAAGCTCAAAGGCAAAGAACCAGATAGTGAATTTCTACTCATATCAAGAATCAAGAGACTATTTAGCCCTCCAAAGTTATCTGGGATTCTGCCTGTAAATGAGTTTCCAGCAAGATTTAGCCTCCTCAAGTTGATTAAGTTGCCAAGATTTGCCTGTAACTCACCTGTTAGTCCGTTCTCGATTAGCACGAGGGACCGAAGATTTTTTAGCTCTCCAAACGTAGAAGGAATTCGTCCTGTTAGCCCTAGATTCGATCGGAACTCTAGCGATTCTAGACTTGCTGCAAGAACTTCCCAATTCTGAGTAGGAATTGAAACAGGATAACGGCGTGGTGAAACAAAGCAACTGAAGAATGAAAGAGCCTTCAGGCGCCTTAATGCAAATAGATGGGGACTAAATTCAGCATTGTAGGCACAACTCAGGGAGTTATCATGCAGAGGTCCAAACCTCAACTCTGTCACATACCAAAAGCCATCAAACAGATCGCATGAAACACCCTGTACAAGAACCAAACCAAACAAGAAACTGCAGATCATTATCAGTATATCTCAAACTATTACTGAACCTCAGAGTTAATGTTTCCATGTTGTACTAAACTTGATGCAAATATTAAAAGTCTGGCTGCTGAAACGATGGTAACAAAGTCAGTACAATACTAGAAAACAAAATGAAATATCATATGATGCCTAAAGTTCAGCTTTCTCCTGGTGATTTCCTAATCCTGATTCAACTTTCCTAAAAGCTGGGGATTCCACTTTTTAATGTAAGAATCTTGATAGCAAAAAAGCAAAGGGAAAAGAACTGTCGAGTATTCTATACTCACACTCCTAAGGGAAATAAGAGAAACTGTATTTACAGACTTCATCTCAGTTCATAAAATTATGCACCTGAATAGGAGTCCAACCACAAGGATCTGGATAAAGATCTGAGCCATTCCACCATTTGCCCACGAAAGCTTGAATAGCAGAATACAGAGCCTCCACCTCTGTTCTCTTCATTGGAGCTGCCACACTCTCATCTTCTCCATTGCACCATACACTCAAGTAAAATACGCACAGAACCAGAATGGAAAACCTCAAAGGTTTGATCTTTTTCATGTTTTTTCAAAGCCCAGAAAGAAGCTTTTCAACCCCACCAAAAATCGCCAAGACTGTGAAGAAAATGGGAAGTTTTGCAGGGTGAAGGTGCATCATTCTTCCATTCTTGCTTATCCTCTCAGAAAAGAATGCCTCTACTTAAAGAGAAGGATTCCAAGGAATAAAGATTAGAATTGGAATGAAATGCAGAATCTGAAAGGCCCTCTATCTTGCTGGTGTTTATAGCAAGCCAAGGTAGTAAATGAATTGTGGAGGGGCGTAGGTAGCAGAATGCATAAGCGTAGGAGCGCTCTTCCCAACGCACAAAAGAGAGAAGCATTTAAGGTAATGTCAATTATCAGATCATCACAATGGAAACTGATGAAGAAAGGTAGCTGAATCCAACTCTATAAATGGACTCTTTTGCTCAAAGGGTTTCTATTTGGTTTCTTCCTTCCTTTCCTTTTATATTTGGACGAAAATATTTAGATTTGAAAGAATTTCTTGAAACGAGACTCGAAATATAGTTCAAAATAAATTTTAAAATAATATAAAATTATTCAAATAAATTCAAATGTTTGTATTGTTATAGATTTAAATTCCGTAACTTGCTGAATAAAAGATTAAACCTATCAAGACTGTCCAAACAAGGAAAACACAGTTACATCCAATTTGATTGTGATAACATTACAAATTAAATCCAATTTACATTCTATTAAACATACAAGCTAATTATTAACGTGAGATCATAATACACCCGCATTGAATAACAAAGTTTATGTTTTTAATAAAATTTTAACTCGTAATATTAAAATATTATAAATGGCTCTTTTGATTTCCTCCCTCGAGCCAGAAGATTGAGTGTGGTTGTGGACCAATGAAAAATGACAAGTAGTTGGGTTTAATGTTTACAATTGGTGGTTGGAGGTGTCTAGCTAGGTTGGGACCATCATTTTGCATGGCAAAATGCAGATGGGCATGTAAGTACATGCAAGACAAAGGCAGGTTTTGTCTCTGGTGGGTTTTGCTCTTACATTTCGGGCTGTTGGGTTTAAAACAGACTGCTGTAACGGAAAGGACAGATTGGCATGGCCACACTTTGAAATTGCCAAAACTTTTCTGCCTAATAATGGAAATTTACCTTCACAATAGCTACCACAAAATTCTTGCATGCATCGGTACTTTGAGTGAGTTTTCTGACCGACAGTTAAAATTATTTTTAAGATTCAATTATAGTGATAATGATGTTTAAGATAAACTTCTTGGTGGTTAATAGTTTTGACATTTTTAATTTGAATATGATTTCTACATGTCGTTCTGTAAATCTTAATGCACTCTCTTTTTCTGGTAAGGCATTGTTTAAGAAAAATTGTGAAATTATTATTATGAATATAGTGTGATTTTATGTTTATAATTATATTTTCATTAATTTTACATATCCAATATTAATATGATAATCACACAATTTTATATAGTAATGAAATAAAGGGAAAAATCCAGAGACTCCCCCTGTGATAATAGGAATGATAAAAAAATCCTCTGTGAAAATTAAAGTATCAATTACCCCCCTTATGATATAAAATAAAGTTCAAAAAACCCCCTCCATGCAGAATTTGCACCTCACGTGCGTTGACTAAGAACTTGGGTATGAAAAGTACATTTTTTGTATATTTTTGCCCTTCTCTCCCCCAATTTAAAGGTTGCTTCATTCCCTTCTTTCTATCACACTTTCTAACCCTTTCTTGCACGCCTTTCTCATTTTTTTTTTCTTTTTTGCAGATTTTGAAGCCATGTCCACACAATCAAGTCAACTGAAAAAAAAATCGAGTATGCAAGGAAGTGCTTGATTTGAGATTTTCAGCTTCACCATTTTGTGGATGTAATTCAAAGGCAGAAATTAGAGTAGTGGAATCTTTAAGAAAACCTTCTAGAGGTAAGTTGTATTATTGTTGTAGATTTTATGTTTGTAACTTTTTTTGTTGGGTACAACCCGAAAGAGCTACATGGGTACCAAGAGGGTTTTCGATAAACTTTGATTGTGGAACATACATCGGATTGGGAGACAGTGCATTTGCAACAAATGAAGATGAACCAGATGGTTGTGATATAGATGATGTGGTATCGAAAGCGTCGAATTCAAAAAAATCAAATGTAACTGTCGAACATAATGAAAAAGTGGTTAGCAATGTTAATTTTTGGATTGGAGTTAGTGCAGTTTTATGTTTGATGGTTTTCATTCTGTTAATCAAGTAGATATCAAGGGTTGTTGTAATTGTATTCTAATTCCTCAAATATGCAGTTTATTTTTATTTTTCAAGGGTTTTTCTAATTGCATTGTAATTCAAAAAATATGCAGTTTATTTTTATTTCTAGATTATAAGATCATATTAAAATATTGTCCAATGCTGTAAAAAATACTACATAAGACACTTAAAATGTGCAAAACAATAAAATGCCTGATTTCATTAAGCACAATGTAAGTCAATTCATAGTGTATATGCCAATTAAGCAATTTACAGCTTTCAATTACACTGCCAAATTTCTCAAGATGTAAGTCTAACTCAAAAGTATATCCAACCCCATTCAAAGCCATTACTACCTCCAAGGGTGCTGCTAATAATTTCTCTCCAAAAAATACCGAATAAATTAAACAAGTAGCTTCATTTAAAGTAGCCAAAAAGTACATCCAACCCCATTAAAATGGTTAAGGCAAAATTACAACTCTATTCATGGCCTCCACGTCTTTTCTTGGATCTCTCCTTGATTCTTTCCAAAACTTCGAAAATTGATGGCTTTTTGTTTCTATTTGTATTTATAGGTCCCCTTGAGCTTGTTCTAATAGTGTCTCCCATCAAAACAACATTTCTACGTTCTTGATGACCAATTTGTTGCTGATAATATAAAAAAAAATTAAAAACAATTGCGGAAAAATATAAAAATCAGGAAATCTATAATAACAAAACTTACAATAGATGGATGAGTGCTTGTGGGGGGTGTTGTTGTAGATGACCCAACAGTTGTTTGTTCATTCTACATTTCAAAAGGATTATATTTTAATTGCTCACTTAGTACACAGTCACAAGCATTGATAGCCATTTTTTTGCTGTTATAAAAAAAAAGAAACTTACGGTGCTTACAATAGATGGAGGAGTGTTTGTCGAGTGTGTGGCTGCAGATGCTCCATCAGTTGTTTGTTCAACCTGCATTTGAAAAAAGAACATGTAATATGTCAAGAATACTACAGTAAACAATTGCAACAAAAAGAACTATGTTTTAATTGCTATGAGAACTTACAGTGCTTAAAGTACATGGAGGAATGTCTGTTTGTAGTGTTTTTGCACTTGTTCTTATTTTTGGCTTCTGAAACTCAAAATAATTTGTTCATATTTGAGTAGTAGCTAATGTTTACATTGGAAAAAATATTTAAGTAACTTACCTTGGTTGCTTTTGTAGCCTCAGACTGCAACTCATGCTCCCGACTTGTTGGGGGAATTTGGGAGCCTTTGACAGGTATTTTCTTGCAAATAAATGTTTTTACTCAACAGAATTGCCAAAAAAAAAAAAAAAAAAAAGAAAGAGACAGAATATTAAGTGAACAGTTTCATTTAACAAATCTTGTAAAACTTTGACTTTGGTTGTGTTGGATTCTTACAAGTTCCCTTGTTGTGCCCTCTCTCCAAGCAGTTGTTGCACGTATGTGTTAGGCCTTTTCTTGTAGAAGTGGATTGCACCTCATCTGGACCCCTCCTCCTAAGTCTTTTTGGTCTTCCCCTTTTCGCTTTAACTTTTGGTGGTTTTACGGGTTCATAAGTAGTTTGAATGTAGTCTTTTGTCTTAGGAACAACATGGATCATCTCCCCATAAACCTTTAAGTATGTTGACTTTTTGTAACAAACATCAACATACTCATTAATTGGAACCCGTTTGGTAGATATTGCTGCACATGAATGGCAGTAGGGGTAGGCATTCAACTGAAACATGCCACAAGTGCATATTCTTTTTGCAAGATCCACCACATACTTATCTAGAAAATAAATCTATTTCATACTCATCCATCCCACACCATAATTTAAAATAATTCCTAGCCATTAACTGTTGCTTCTTGATTTTTTTAAGAACATTTGGGCAAATATCTCCCTCAAACTTATCCATCGCTTCCCTTTTTTGCTGCAATCTTGACATCAATTTGCATCTAATCCATTCAAACACTGTGATTATTGGCTTATCTCTGGCATCAAGTATGTAATTATTAAAACTTTCACAAAGATTATTCACCAATATATCACATTACTATGCAAAGGAAAAAAAGCCCGACTCCAATGTTCTGGATTGATTTTTTTTAGCCATTCAAAGGCTGTCTCAACTTCAGGTTTGTTTTTGGGGTGAATTTCTTCAATTTTTTTCATGAACCTTTCAAAATCCCTTTTTGTTTGATGTTGATGCTGATTTCCAAAAGAATTGTTTCAATTCTTGGGATTTAAACTTCATTTGGAAGTTTTCATACATGTGCCTAATGCAAAATCTATGTTCAGAATCGGGCACAAGATCTTTTGAGGCCTCAATAAGTCCTTTTTGCTTATCAGTAATGAAAGACCACATCGAAGTCCCCATCCCACCTATATCATCTAGCAATTCCCCTATCGAAGTCCAATTTTCCCTGTTTTCTATTTGAACTATAGCCATGGCAATAGGAAATATGTTGTCATTCTCATCCCTCCCTACAGCCACAAGCAACTGTCCACCATAACAGGTTTTCAAAAAACAACCATCTAGACCAATGATCGGTTTGCAACCATTTAAAAACCATTTTTAAGTGCTGCAAAGCTCACATACATTTATCAAAGACTGGTGGATCTGAACCCTCAACTTTTTTAATAAGCATCTTGTTGCCAGGGTTAAAATGCATCACTGTCTCACAATAATCCCACAGTTTTTCATATTGAATAGAATCTTTCCCTCTAATTTTTTCAAGTGCATCCCTTCTTGCCCTTTGAACTTTTTGTTGACTCACTTCAACCTTGCATTTTCTCAAAATTGATCTTTTCAGCTGTTTAATTGGAATATTTGGATGGTCTCTAATTGCAGATTCCATCCTTTTTGGTAAGATATGAAGCTTTCGCAAGCTTATTATCATATGTTCTTGCACATGTGTGAGCCCCTTGTATGCTTTTGATTTGAAATTCATCTTTCATTACTGGGGGGCATGAATTCTCCAATTACAACCCTCAAATTTGCATTTTGCAGTGACCCTTGATTTTTTATTTTTTATGTATTCAACATCAAAGCCTTTTCTGATGCACCAGTCTCTCAAAACCTCCCTACAATATTCTGCATTATGAAATTTCATCCCAACAACCAATTCACATGTCTTTATATTTGTGGATTCTTTAAAAATATCATGTTTTGGTTGTGAATCTTCATTATCAGAATTAGGCAAGCTTTCAAGTTCATCGCTTTCAGCATCATCACTAAACCAGTTTTCATTTTCTTCAGCATTTTCAATCTGAAATTCTGGTTTTTTCATTTTCTTCTTCATAACCTTTCTCAGTTTGTGCATTAAATCTTTTTAGTTGGGTTCTTATTCAAGAATATGTTATCATCACTTGACACTTCAAGGTCTTCTAAAACAAGACTTGGGGTTTCACTATCGCTTGAGGCTTGATCGGGCTGATTATAATCCTCATTAGAAGAATCATCAAATTCTGATGAGGACTGATTTTAGTTTATTTTTCTTTTGCCTTTTTTATCTCTCAAGTTATCAGTCTCAAACTCTTCTTCACCACCCTCACCATTACCACCATGCCCTTGTTCCCCCTACCCCTCACTATTCAGCATTTCCTCAATACCCTCACACACAGATCCTATCTCATCCCTACCCTTTCCCTGCCCCTCACGATTCAGCCTTTCCCCATCACCCTCACTCACAGAACCCGACCCTTGATCACCCCCCAGGAAAACTATCATCTAAATCATCTTCAAAATCAATCCCATCTAGCAAGTACCTAATTTCTTCCTCATGGTCATTGGAAACAACATTACCATCTTTATCTAGTGCCTGAATGGGCTCACAATTACTGTCTTCTACTTATATTTCTATAGGCAAGTCTATCCCTCTATATTGATTCTCCAAATCACATATGCAAATGTCAAGGCATTCATTGTTAATACGTCTTAAACCAAGTTCTAATGGTAACCTTGGAACTTTATAGTAAAAGGTCATTGTGCCTTTCTTCCCACCACATATGTCATACATTTCTCCTAATTCATACATTCCTAGAAAATTAATATCTATCGTTACAAAGACCTTTTTTATGCCCCATACATATTTAGATCTGTTACCATCCATAAATCTACCACCATACCAGAAGTGAACATCATGCAAGTCATTACTCTACACATGAGGGAAAAAAAAAACAAATACAACTTTTTAAAAGGAGGAAATTCTCAAACAAGGAGCACATTATAAAAGTAGATACACACATTTATCATAGGGAGTTTTCTGAATATATATATCATCACTGTGGGGTCAATGAATAACTATCAATTTTCAAACAGGCCCACATTTTTAAATATAATAGAATTTAATAATACAATATAATAATTCTCAAATAAGGACCACATACTATCATAAAAGGTCTAAAATAGATCATGAATATGGTAATAGCTGCAATATCATAATTCTCAAATGGGGACCACATACTATCATAAAAAGTCTAAAATGGATCATGAACATGGTAATAGCTGCAATATAATAACTCTCAAATAGGGACCACATACTATTTATAAAAAATTTAAAATTGATCATGAACATGGTAATAGCTTCAATATAATAACTCTCAAATAGGGACCACATACAATATAATAAATTAACTAACAAAAAGAACTCAACAAACAGAAAATTTGGTGAGTCCAGAAATTTATCATGCAATATCTGTTGTATCTTTCCTAGTTTCATCTATTAAATAAACGAAAAGTTATTCATGATGGCATAATAGAATAATGTCCTACTATTTAATTATTCTGTGCATAAAATGTTATGTTCTGAAGTTTAGAGAGGAAAAGATCTTATTTTCAGCAGTTTCACTTTCCTAACTCCTCTATATGCTTTAACCATGAATGTGTATCAATTTTTGCAACCTTTGAAACCTCAAGTAACCATCAGACAAGTCTCAAATAGGGACCACATATACATAATAATTCATATAAAATAAACATACCATTATTGTCTTGCAGAGTTCACCAAGTCCTAATCTCCTTTTTCTTTTGTCTTTATATAAATCTACAATCTACATAGCGAAAAATCCTAAATCAGTTCTTGTAGCGAGAATTTATTTTTAAAAATCATAAAAAATACCTAAAAGTAGTAGATCTAAAAACTAACCTGATGTATTGTTTAAATCTCGTCGATTCCTCTTCAGCCGAAACCAAAAAAAGAACACTTAAATAAAAAAAGTCAGATTTTTATGTTTAGAAATTTAATAAAAAACTATAAAAACCCTAAATCATAACATAACTATAAAAATCGTAAACTATAAAACCCTAATGCAACATAAACACCACAAAAAAATAAAAACAAATAGCGAACAGTAGACAACCCACGTTCTTTAACCTCTTTTTGTTGATTATATAGAATTTTCTTCGCGATTTAATGGTCAGTTTTAGAGATTTTTTGCAAGAAATCGAAAGAAGGGAAGGATTAGGGTTTTCTCTCAATCAGTCGATCAACTGGGGATCTCTGGTCTAAACTGGTCAACAACCTTTTCATATATATGAAGGGGTATTTTAGTCTTCACCCCTATAAAATTAGATTGTCATTGACCGGGGGGCAGTGTAATTTTTTTTTATACAAAGGGGTGAAATTGGTATTTATTTTTTCATAGGGGGATTTTTTATCTTTTAGCATAACACAGGGGGGCAAAATAAATTTAATCCAAGAAACAAGTGAAAATCTCGTAAAACCGCTGTGTTTGTGATCCTTCAAAAATTATTACAATGACTCAGGCAAGAAAAAACAATTCTGAGAAGTATGCTACCTTGATCAAGTTGATGAAATATGCTAAAACTAAATGAAAACTGAAATTAATAAAAGAAACATCAAGCTTATTGTACCTAAATAGTTGCAGAGCCTACCCCCCTAAGAATTACCCTCTTTCAGCTTTATGCAACCTAATACAGGACTAGCCCTTTGAGCATATTAAGAATTACCCTCTTTCAGCTTTATGCAACCTAATACAGGACTAGCCCTTTGAGCATATTAAACCTAACTAGTAGCATTGTTTAGCCAGAAAGCTGAATTACTCTACTTCAGTAATGGCAAAGGAGGTGCGGGAAGATGTTGTTGACAAGCTATGCAGCCATGATCTTATAGCCTTGTTTGAGTCAAATGCACTCCGTCCCAACTCATGTATCGTTTTGGATTCGAGCATACTTTAACACCTGCACCTCCACACATTCTCGTCATCTTGAAATTGTACTTTCCTCATGTTCCGCAGCAAGCTTTTTCTCTCTCAAATCCTAAAATATATGATCCATAGGACATATATTGTACTCTCAAATCCTAAAATACGTGATTCTGACATGTGATCGGTCCTGTTAGTTGAAATATTATAGTAATGCTTTGGAATTTTATTGAGTTTAAAGTTGTTCTACTTGTTGGTTGCCATTCGATGCTTTGGGGGAAGCCTGCCTGTGGGCATCAAGAAGAGCTTAACTATTGCTGCTATTTTAAACCTAGTGCTATTATTGGAGCAGAAAACATCGCAACATTTTCCAATGTGTTTTATATATGTAATTGTATTAGAGCAATAATTTTTTCATTAATATTATCCAGTTTCTAGATCAATCTCTCTAAAAATTAAGAATTGGTGTAGCAGGTTTCTTTTGAGATCATGATGTCAACGAATATATTTTTATATGTTCTAATAAGCTACGACATTTCTTTTTCAATTTTAGCGACCACAAACTTGAGAAGTTTTGTTGAATGATGCCCCCTCCTTGTTCCAACTTTTTCATTTCCTTATCTGTGCGTCTTTTTTTCTTTGTGTGTGTATGTGTGCGTGCGTGTGGGGTGTGTGTGTGTGAGTGTGCATGTCGGGTGTGTGGGTGTGTCTGTGTGTGCATGTGGGTGTGCGGGTGTGTGGGTGTGTACATGTGGGGTGTGTGGGGGTGTGTGTGTGTGTGCGTGCATGCGTGTGGGGTGTGTGTGTGTGCGCGTGCGTGCGTGTGGGGTGTGTGTGTGTGTGTGTGTCATTAATATTATCCAATTTCTGGATCAGCCTCTCTAAATATTAAGAACTGGTGTAGCAGATTTCTGTTGAGATCATGATATCAACGAATATATGTTTATATGTTCTAATAAGCTACGGCATTTCTTTTTCAATTTTATCGACCACAAACTTGAGAAGTTTTGTTGAATGATGCCCCCTCCTTATTCCGACTTTTCAATTTTCTTGTCTGTGCGTCTTTTTTTCTTTGTGTGTGTGTGTGTGTGTGTGCGTGCGTGTGGGGTGTGTGTGTGTGTGTGTGCATGTGGGGTGTGTGTGTGTATGCGTGCGTGCGTGTGGAGTGTGTGTGTGTGTGTGTGTGTGTGTTTGCATGTGGGGTGTGTGGGGGTGTGTTGGAGGGGGTGTGTGTGCATGCATGTGGGGGTGTGTGTGTGTGGTGTGTGTGTGTGTGTAAGTTTGTGCGCGTGTGGGGTGTGTGTGTGTGTGTGCGCGCGCGCGTCTGTGTGGTGTGTGTGTGTATGTGTGCGTATGGTGTGTGTGTGTGTGTGTCATATATATGTAATTGTATTAGAACAATAATTTTGTCATTAATATTATCTAGTTTCTAGATCAACCTCTCTAAAAATTAAGAACTGGTGTAGCAGGTTTCTGTTGAGATCGTGATGTCAACGAATATATTTTTATATGTTCTAATAAGCTACGGCATTTCATTTTCAATTTTATCGGCCACAAACTTGAGAAGTTTTGTTGAATGAAGACCCTCCTTGTTCCGATTTTTTTATTTCCTTGTCTGTGCGTCTTTGTTTCTTTATGTGTGTGTGTGTGTGCATGCGTGTAGGGTGTGTATGTGTGTGTGTGTGTGTGCATGTGGGTGTGTGTGTGTGTGTGTGTGCGTGCGTGTGGGGTGTGTGGGTGTGTGTGTGTGTGGTGTGTGGGTGTGTGTGTATGTTTGTGTGCATGTGTGTGGGGGTGTCTGTGTGTGTGTGCGTGTGAGTGTGGTGTGTGTGTGTGTGGTGTGTGCGTATGGGGATGTGTGTGTGTGTCATATATATGTAATTGTATTTAGAGCAATAATTTTGTCATTAATATTATCCAATTTCTGGATCAACCTCTCTAAAAATTAAGAACTGGTGTAGCAGGTTTTTGTTGAGATCGTGATGTCAACGAATATATTTTTATATGTTCTAATAAGCTACGGCATTTCTTTTTCAATTTTATCGACCACAAACTTGAGGAGTTTTGTTGAATGATGCCCCTCCTTGTTCTGACTTTTTTATTTCCTTGTCTGTGCGTCTTTTTTTTTATGTGTGTGTGTGTGTGTGTGTGTGCGTGTAGGGTGTGTGTGTGTGTGTGCGTGTGTGTGCATGTGTGTGTGTGGTGTGTGTGTGTGTGTGTGCGTATGGGGTGTGTGTGTGTGTGTGTCATATATATGTAATTGTATTAGAGCAATAATTTTGTCATTAATATTATCCAATTTCTGGATCAACCTCTCTAAATATTAAGAATTGGTGTAGCAGGTTTCTGTAGAGATCGTGATGTCAACGAATATATTTTTATATGTTCTAATAAACTACGGCATTTCTTTTTCAATTTTATCGACCACAAACTTGAGAAGTTTTGTTGAATGATGCCCCCTCCTTGTTCCGACTTTTTTATTTTCTTGTCTGTTCGTCTTTTTCTCTTTGTGTGTGTGTGTGTGTGCGTGCGTGAGGGGTGTGTATGTTTGTGTGTGTGTGCGTGTGGGGTGTGTGTGTGTGTGTGTTTGTGTGTGG
>NC_026146.1:16459741-16460159 GCF_000512975.1 Sesamum indicum | reverse complement strand
GTGTGTGTGTGTGTGTGTGTGTGTGTGGGGTGTGTGTGTGTGTGTGTGTGTGCGTATGGTGTGTGTGTGTGTGTGTGTGTGCGTATGGGGGGTGTGTGTGTGAGTATCATATATATGTAATTGTATTAGAACAATAATTTTGTCATTAATATTATCTAATTTCTGGATCAACCTCTCTAAAAATTAAGAACTGGTGTACCAGGTTGCTGTTAAGATCATGATGTCAACGAATATATTTTTATATGTTCTAATAAGCTACGACATTTCTTTTTCAATTTTATCGACCACAAACTTAAGAAGTTTTGTTGAATGATGCCCCTCCTTGTTCTGACTTTTTTATTTCCTTTTCTGTGCGTCTTTTTTTTTTATGTGTGTGTGTGTGTGCGTGCGTGTAGGGTGTGTGTGTGTGTGTGTGGGG
>NC_026146.1:16454416-16458769 GCF_000512975.1 Sesamum indicum | reverse complement strand
TGCGTGTGGGGTGTGTGTGTGTGTGTGTGTGTTGTGTGTGTGTGTGTGGTGTGTGCGTATGGGGGATGTGTGTGTGTGTGTCATATATATGTAATTGTATTAGAGCAATAATTTTGTCATTAATATTATCCAATTTTTGGATCAACCCTCTCTAAACATTAAGAACTGGTGTAGCAGATTTCTGTTGAGATCATGATATCAACGAATATATGTTTATATGTTCTAATAAGCTACGACATTTCTTTTTCAATTTTATCGATCACAAACTTGAGAAGTTTTGTTGAATGATGCCCCCTCCTTGTTCCGACTTTTTCATTTTCTTGTCTGTGCGTCTTTTTTTCTTTGTCTGTGCGTGTATTTGCGTGCCTGCGTGTGGGGTGTGTATGTGTGTGTGTGTGTGTGTCGGGTGTCTGTGTGTGTGTTTGTGTGTGCATGTGGGGTGTGTGTGTGTGTGTGTGTGTGCGCGTGCGTGCGTGCGTGTGGAGTGTGTGTGGGGGGGTGTGTGTGTGTGTGCATGTGGGGTGTGTGGGGGTGTGTTGGAGGGGGTGTGTGTGTGTGTGTGTGTGCGCGTGTGTGTGGGTGTTTTTGTGTGCGTATGGGGTGTGTGTGTGTGTGTGTGTCATATATAATGTAATTGTATTAGATCAATAATTTTGTCATTAATAATATCTAGTTTCTGGATCAACCTCTCTAAAAATTAAGAACTGGTGTAGCAGGTTTCTGTTGAGATCGTGATGTCAACGAATATATTTTTATATGTTCTAATAAGCTATGGCATTTCTTTTTCAATTTTATCGGCCACAAACTTGAGAAGTTTTGTTGAATGATGCCCCTCCTTGTTCCGACTTTTTTATTTCCTTGTCTGTGCGTCTTTTTTTCTTTATGTGTGTGTGTGTGTACGTGCGTGTAGGGTGTGTATGTGTGTGTGTGTGTGTGTGCATGTGGGTGTGTGTGTGTGTGTGTGCGTGCGTGTGGGGTGTGCAGTCATGTTAGTTGAAATGTGGCAGTAATGCTTTGAAATTTTATTGAATTTAAAGTTGTTTTACTAGTTGGTTACTATTCAATGCTTTGGGGAAAGCCTGCCTGTGGGCATCAAAAAGACTTTAACTATTGCTGCTCTTTTGAACCCAGTGCTATTATTGGAGCAAAGAAGGTTGCAACATTTCCTAGTGTGTTTTACATGTAATTTTATTACGGCAATGTGTGTGGGTGTGTGTGTATGTTTGTGTGCATGTGTGTGGGGGTGTGTGTGTGTGTGTGCGTGTGTGTGTGGTGTGTGTGTGTGTGGTGTGTGCGTATGGGGATGTGTGTGTGTGTGTCATATATATGTAATTATATTAGAGCAATAATTTTGTCATTAATATTATCCAATTTCTGGATCAACCCCTCTAAAAATTAAGAACTGGTGTAGCAGGTTTCTGTTGAGATCATGATGCCAACGAATATATTTTTATATGTTCTAATAAGCTACGGCATTTCTTTTTCAATTTTATCGACCATAAACTTGAGAAGTTTTGTTGAATGATGCCCCCTCCTTGTTCCGACTTTTTTATTTTCTTGTCTGTGCGTCTTTTTTTCTTTGTGTGTGTGTGTGTGTGTGTGCGTGTGGGGTGTGTGTGTGTGTGTGTGTGCATGTGGGGTTTGTGTGTTTGTGCGTGCGTGCGTGTGGAGTGTGTGTGGGTGTGTGTGTGTGTGTTTGCATGTGGGGTGTGTGGGGCTGTGTTGGAGGGGGTGTGTGTGCATGCATGTGGGGATGTGTGTGTGTGGTGTGTGTGTGTGTTTGTTTGTGTGCATGCGTGTGGGGTGTGTGTGTGTGTGCGTGTGTGCGTATGGGGTGTGTGTGTGTGTGTGTGCGTATGGGGTGTGTGTGTGTGTGTGTGCGTATGGGGTGTGTGTGTGTTTGTCATATATATATAATTGTATTAGAGCAATAATTTTGACATTAATATTATCTAGTTTCTGGATCAACCTCTCTAAAAATTAAGAACTGGTGTAGCAGGTTTCTGTTGAGATCGTGACGTCAACGAATATATTTTTATATGTTCTAATAAGCTACGGCATTTCTTTTTCAATTTTATCGACCACAAACTTGAGAAGTTTTGTTGAATGATGCCCCCTCCTTGTTCCGACTTTTTTATTTTCTTGTCTGTGCGTCTTTTTTTCTTTGTGTGTGTGTGTGTGTGTGCGTGGTGTGTCATATATATGTAATTGTATTAGAGCAATAATTTTGTCATTAATATTATCTAATTTCTGGATCAACATCTCTAAAAATTAAGAACTGGTGTAGCAGGTTTCTGTTGAGATTATGATGCCAACGAATATATTTTTATATGTTCTAATAAGCTACGGCATTTCATTTTCAATTTTATCGACTACAAACTTGAGAAGTTTGTTAAATGATGCCCCCTCCTTGTTCCGATTTTTTCATTTTCTTGTCTGTGCGTCTTTTTTTCTTTGTCTGTGCGTGTGTGTGCGTGCGTGCGTGTGGGGTGTGTATGTGTGTGTGTGTGTGTCGGGTGTGTGTGTGTGTGTGTGTGTGTGCATGTGGGGTGTGTGTGTGTGTGCGTGCGTGCGTGTGGAGAGTGTGTGGGTGTGTGTGTGTGTGTGTTTGCATGTGGGGTGTGTGGGGGTGTGTTGGAGGGGGTGTGTGTGTGTGGTGTGTGTGTGTGTGTTTGTTTGTGTGCATGCGTGTGGGGTGTGTGTGTGTGTGTGTGTGCGTGCGTGCGTGTGGAGTGTGTGTGGGTGTGGGTGTGTGTGTGTGTGTGTCGGGTGTGTGGGGGTGTGTTGGAGGGGGTGTGTGTGTGTGTGTGTGTGTGCGCGTGTATGTTATGTGGGTGGTGTGCGTATGGGGTGTGTGTGTGTGTGTGTGTCATATATATGTAATTGTATTAGAGCAATAATTTTGTCATTAATATTATCTAGTTTCTGGATCAACCTCTCTAAAAATTAAGAACTGGTGTAGCAGGTTTCTGTTGAGATCGTGATGTCAACGAATATATTTTAATATGTTCTAATAAGCTACGGCATTTCGTTTTCAATTTTATCGACCACAAACTTGAGAAGTTTTGTTGAATGAAGACCCTCCTTGTTCCAACTTTTTTGTTTCCTTGTCTGTGCATCTTTTTTTCTTTATGTGTGTGTGTGTGTGTGTGCGTGCGTGTAGGGTGTGTATGTGTGTGTGTGTGTGCATGTCGGGTGTGTGTGTGTGTGTGTGTGTGTGTGTGTGTGTGTCATATATATGTAATTGTATTAGAGCAATCATTTTGTCATTAATATTATCCAATTTCTGGATCAACCATTCTAAAAATTAGGAATTGGTGTAGCAGGTTTCTGTTGAGATCATGATGCCAACGATATATTTTTATATGTTCTAATAAGCTACAGCATTTCTTTTTCAATTTTATTGACCACAAACTTGAGAAGTTTTGTTGAATGATGCCTCCTCCTTGTTCTGACTTTTTCATTTCCTTTTCTGTGCGTGTTTTTTTCTTTGTGTGTGTGTGTGTGCGTGCGTGTGGGGTGTGTATGTGTGTCTGTGTGTGTGCATGTGGGGTGTGTGTGTGTGTGTTCGTTCGTGCGTGTGGGGTGTGTGTGTGTGCGTGCGTGTGGGTGTGTGTGTATGTGTGCGCGTTTGTGTGGGTGTGTGGGTGTCTGTGTTACGGTAGAACATGTTTTACTTCCATTTTGAACATAGAAGAAGTGAGGTGTTGCTTTTATCTTCTGCACAATGAATGTCATCCGCATTTTGTTACATTTGCCATTCTCCTTCAATTTCTAAGTTTTCGTTTCTATCTACACAATCTTTTTTCTCGTGCAGGATGTCACCATAGTTTCGCAATATTTTATGCTTATTACGGGTATTGTGTGTCTTTTTGGTCTATTTATGTCCTTGGTAATATTTTTCTGTGCTTGCATAGATGTGTATTCTCATTCTTTTTTACCTGATATGAAAGAATATTTATTGAAATAAGAGCAATAACAGGACAGGAGAGACTACATTGTCCCTCTTCTTTTTTCCTTTCAATATATCTCGTTAGCAAGAGTGGTTTTATATTGATTTACTTTACTAGAGAGGATATATTGAGAGAAAATGAGTGGAGGATTGATAAAATCTAATAAATCCCTTGGATGGTTATGATCTGCTAACCAATTCTTGAATTGGTTGCGAGCGACCACTACAAAATGTTGTAGTTTTGAACCCTGACTTTGGTGTGTTTAGCCATTTCGATTTCCTTCTTGCTAATAGCGATCTCTATAATTTTCACCATTGAATGACATGGTAGTTTATGTAGCATCACCTTGATTTTGTGTGTGTGTGTGATTGTGGGGTGTGTGGGTGTGTGTGCGTGGGTG
>NC_026146.1:16451185-16454322 GCF_000512975.1 Sesamum indicum | reverse complement strand
GTTTGTGGGTGTGAGTGGGGTGTGTGTGAGCTTCTTGATTAAAAATCACTTTAGCTCAGTGGACAATGCATTAGTTTGGTACATTTGTTGTTTTTCAATTTGATGTCATGTATCATTTTAATTGTTTTATTCTTCTGGTTGTAAGAATTCTGATATATAGAGTTTCTTCGCGATTTAATGGTCAGTTAACAGAGATTTTTTGCAAGAAATCAAAAGAATGGAAGGATTATGGTTTTCTCTCAATCAGTTGACGAACTAGGGATCTCTGGTCCAAGCTGTTCAACAACCGTTTCATATATATGAAGGGATATTTTAGTTTTTACCCCTGTAAAATTAGACTGTCATTGATCGGGGGGCAGTGTGATTTTTTTTTATAACAAATGGGGTGAAATTGGTATCTGTTTGTTCATAGGGTTTTTTTTTATCTCTTGGCATAACACAGGGGGGCAAAATGAATTTAACCCGTGAAATAAAACTCAATAAATTAAAAAAAACTGCACCAATTGAGAGTCACGATACTTATTGTTGTCTTAAAGTCATGATTACCTCTCCACATGCAGGTGTTAGCATGTGACCATGACTTCAAAATAAAACTCCATTACCTCTCAATAGTGTCTCATCCCATATGCATCAACCATGAGTAGATTATGAACCAGTCCATCGTCACGTTGCTAAAACTCTCAAATACTTGTGGGATATAAGAAGTATTTTTAAATCTCATATGAAACTTTTCAAATGAAAGTGAGTTTCTGAATGTACATAATGAAAAAAAGATAGTGGTTGTTTAAATAGTTATAAACAATTTGACCGTTATAAAAGATTAAATGACCTAATTAAAACTCATAATATTATAATGAATTCAATTACCAATAGGCCACGTAAATATAAATTGAAATAGCCAATACTTATTAATCCTCATAAAAAATAATTAAATTATTATAACAATGAGACCATAAATTTAAATAAATATTAAATTAAATGGACACATTAAATTATAACAAAATATTAAAAATAATTTAATAATTTAAAAAAATTTAAAATTTATTTCCAATAATTAGGATATCTTTTATCGATCTAGGCCTTGTTTATTTGGCAGTATAGGATAAATGAGTGGTGGATGGATTGGGATTGCTTCTTGTATTAATTGGGACTTGTTAAACTATATTATGTTTACTTTATATTGAATAATGATAGACTACCCACAAGGTTTATGATGTAGTTTTTACTTATTTGCCAAAAATACGACAGCACATCTTCTCAGGCCAACTCCCATTATTTGAAACTTTTATTTACTATGGCATTCTTCTCCGAAAACCCAAATCCACCAAAATTCCTGTCACTTATTTCTGATCGCCATTGTTGGCCTATACCAACTACTGAAAGTCTAAAATGCCTGAGACAAAGGACCCACTGAACCAATGCTCTTCAGCCGATATTATATTCATCTTGCCCCATCAAAATCCAAAATCAAATATCTATTCCCTTCCATCTCCTAGTTCCGACCTTTTCATTTCCTTGTCTGTGCGTCTTTTTTTTTTTTGGGTATGGGGTGTGTGGGTATGTGTGTGTGGGGTGTGTGTGTGTGTGGTGTGTGTGTGAATGTTTGTGTGCGTGCGTGTGGGGTGTGTTTGTGTGTGTGCGTATGGGGTGTGTGTGTCATATATATGTAATTGTATTAGAACAATAATTTTGTCATTAATATTATCCAATTTCTGGATCAACCTCTCTAAACATTAAGAACTGGTGTAGCAGATTTCTGTTGAGATCATGATATCAACGAATATATTTTTATATGTTCTAATAAGCTACGGCATTTCTTTTTCAATTTTATCGACCACAAATTTGAGAAGTTTTGTTGAATGATGCCCCTCCTTGTTCCGACTTTTTTATTTTCTTGTTTGTGCGTCTTTTTTTCTTTGTGTGTGTGTGTGTGCGTGCGTGTGGGGTGTGTATATGTGTGTGTGTATGTGTGCATGTGGGGTGTGTGTGTGTGTGCGTGCGTGCGTGTGGAGTGTGTGTGGGTGTGTGTGCATGTGGGGTGTGTGGGGGTGTGTGTGCATGCATGTGGGTGTGGGTGTGTGTGGTGTGTGTGTGTGTATGTTTGTGTGCATGCATGTGGGGTGTGTGTGTGTGTGTGTGCGCGCGTCTATGTGGTGTGTGTGTGTGTGTGTGTGTATGGGGTGTGTGTGTGTGTGTGTCATATATATGTAATTGTATTAGAGCAATAATTTTGTCATTAATATTATCTAGTTTCTGGATCAACCTCTCTAAAAATTAAGAACTGGTGTAGCAGGTTTCTGTTGAGATCGTGATGTCAACGAATATATTTTTATATGTTCTAATAAGCTACGGCATTTCTTTTTCAATTTTATCGGCCACAAACTTGAGAAGTTTTGTTGAATGATGCCCCTCCTTGTTCCGACTTTTTTATTTCCTTGTCTGTGCGTCTTTTTTTCTTTATGTGTGTGTGTGTGTACGTGCGTGTAGGGTGTGTATGTGTGTGTGTGTGTGTGTGCATGTGGGTGTGTGTGTGTGTGTGTGCGTGCGTGTGGGGTGTGTGGGTGTGTGTGTGTGTGGTGTGTGGGTGTGTGTGTATGTTTGTGTGCATGTGTGTGGGGGTGTGTGTGTGTGTATGCGTGTGTGTGTGGTGTGTGCGTATGGGGATGTGTGTGTGTGTGTCATATATATGTAATAAGAGCAATAATTTTGTCATTAATATTATCCAATTTCTGGATCAACCTCTCTAAAAATTAAGAACTGGTGTAGTAGGTTTCTGTTGAGATCATGATGCCAACGAATATATTTTTATATGTTCTAATAAGCTACGGCATTTCTTTTTCAATTTTATCAACCACAAACTTGAGAAGTTTTGTTGAATGATGCCCCCTTCTTGTTCCGACTTTTTTATTTCCTTGTCTGTGCGTCTTTTTTTCTTTATGTGTGTGTGTGTGTGCGTGCGTGTAGGGTGTGTATGTGTGTGTGTGTGCATGTCAGGTGTGTGTGTGTGTGTGTGTGCATGTGGGTGTGTGTGTGTGTGTGCGTGCGTGTGGGGTGTGTGGGTGTGTGTGTGTGGTGTGTGGGTGTGTGTGTATGTTTGTGTGCGTGCGTGTGGGGTGTGTGTGTGTGTGTGTGCATGT
>NC_026146.1:16446674-16449174 GCF_000512975.1 Sesamum indicum | reverse complement strand
ACTTCAAAATAAAACTCCATTACCTCTCAATAGTGTCTCATCCCATATGCATCAACCATGAGTAGATTATGAACCAGTCCATCGTCACATTGCTAAAACTCTCAAATACTTGTGGGATATAAGAAGTATTTTTAAATCTCATATGAAACTTTTCAAATGAAAGTGAGTTTCTGAATGTACATAATGAAAAAAAGATAGTGGCTGTTTAAATAGTTATAAACAATTTGACCGTTATAAAAGATTAAATGACCTAATTAAAACTCATAATATTATTATGAATTCAATTACCAATAGGCCACGTAAATATAAATTGAAATAGCCAAATACTTATTAATCCTCATAAAAAATAATTAAATTATTATAACAATGAGACCATAAATTTAAATAAATATTAAATTAAATGGACACATTAAATTATAACAAAATATTAAAAATAATTTAATAATTTAAAAATATTTAAAACTTATTTCCAATAATTAGGATATCTTTTATCGATCTACGCCTTGTTTATTTGGCAGTATAGGATAAATGAGTGGTGGATGGGATTGGGATTGCTTCTTGTAATAATTAGGACTTGTTAAACTATATTATGTTTACTTTATATTGAATAATGATAGACTACCCACAAGGTTTATGATGTAGTTTTTACTTATTTGCCCACAAATACGACACCACATCTTCTCAGGCCAACTCCCATTATTTGAAACTTTTATTTACTACGGCATTCTTCTCCAAAAACCCAAATCCACCGAAATTCCTGTCACTTATTTCTGATCGCCATTGTTGGGCTATACCAACTTCTGAAAGTCTAAAATGCCTGAGACAAAGGACCCGCTGAACCAATGCTCTTCAGCCCATATTATATTCATCTTGCCCAATCAAAATCCCAAATCAAATATCTATCCCTTCCATCTCCTAGTTCCGACCTTTTCATTTCCTTATCTGTGCGTCTTTTTTTTTGGGGGTGTGGGGTGTGTGGGTGTGTGTGTGTGCGTATGGGGGGGTGTGTGTGTGTGTCATATATATGTAATTGTATTAGAGCAATAATTTTGTCATTAATATTATCCTATTTCTGGATCAACCTCTCTAAAAATTAAGAACTGGTGTAGCAGATTTCTGTTGAGATCATGATGTCAACGAATATATTTTTATATATTCTAATAAGCTACGGCATTTTTTTTTCAATTTTATCAACCACAAACTTGAAAAGTTTTGTTAAATGATGCCCCCTCCTTGTTCCGACTTTTTCATTTTCTTGTCTGTGCATCTTTTTTTTTGTGTGTGTGTGCGTGCGTGTGGGGTGTGTATGTGTGTGTGTGTGCGTGTCGGGTGTGTGTGTGTGTGTGTGTGTGTGGAGTGTGTGTGGGTGTGTGTGTGTGTGTGCATGCGTGTGGGGTGTGTGTGTGTGTATGTTTGTGTGCATGCGTGTGGGGGGTGTGTGTGTGTGCGTGTGTGTGTGTGTGTCATATATATGTAATTGTATTAGAGCAATAATTTTATCATTAATATTATTCAGTTTCTGGACCAATCTCTATAAAAATTAAGAACTGGTGTAGTAGGTTTCTATTGAGATCGTGATGTCAACGAATATATTTTTATATGTTCTAAAACTCTGTTGGATCAAAACTCTCAAATACTTGTGGCCGAGATATAAGAAGTATTTTTAAATCTCATATAAAACTTTTCAAATGAAAGTGAGTTTCTGAATGTACATAATGAAAAAAGATAGTGGTTGTTTAAATAGTTATAAACAATTTGACCGTTATAAAAAATTAAATGACCTAATTGAAACTCATAATATTATTATGAATTCAATTACCAATAGGCCACGTAAATATAAATTGAAATAGCCAAATACTTATTAATCCTCATAAAAAATAATTAAATTATTATAACAATGAGACCATAAATTTAAATAAATATTAAATTAAATGGACACATTAAATTATAACAAAATATTAAAAATAATTTAATAATTTAAAAATATTTAAAACTTATTTCCAATAATTAGGATATCTTTTATCGATCTAGGCCTTGTTTATTTGGCAGTATAGGATAAATGAGTGGTGGATGGGATTGGGATTGCTTCTTGTATTAATTAGGACTTGTTAAACTATATTATGTTTATATTGAATAATGATAGACTACCCACAAGGTTTATGATGTAGTTTTTACTTATTTGCCCACAAATACGACACCACATCTTCTCAAGCCAACTCCCATTATTTGAAACTTTTATTTACTACGGCATTCTTCTCCAAAAACCCAAATCCACCGAAATTCCTGTCACTTATTTCTGATCGTCATTGTTGGGCTATACCAACTTCTGAAGGTCTAAAATGCCTGAGACAAAGGACCCGCCGAACCAATGTTCTTCAGCCCACATTATATTCATCTTGCCCAATCAAAATCCCAAATCAAAAATCTATTCCCTTCCATCTCCTAGTTCCGGCCTTTTCATTTCCTTGTCTGTGCATCTTTTTTTTTTTTTTTGGGTGTA
>NC_026146.1:16406657-16446574 GCF_000512975.1 Sesamum indicum | reverse complement strand
TGGGGTGTGTGTGTGGGTGTGGGTGTGTGTGTGCGTATGGGGTGTGTGTGTGGGTGTGGGTGTGTGTGTGCGTATGGGGTGTGTGTGTGCGTATGGGGTGTGTGTGTGCGTATGGGGTGTGTGTGTGTGTGTCACAGTAAAACATGTTTTACTTCCATTTTGAATATAGAAGTAGTGTAGTGTTGCTTTTATCTTTTGCGCCAATGAATGCCATCTGCATCTTGTTACATTTGTCATTCTCTTTCAATTTTTAGGTTTTCGTTTCTATCTACACAATCTTTTTTCTCGTGCAGGATGTCATCATAGTTCCGCAACATTTTATGCTCATTACGGGTATTGTGTGTCTTTTTTGTCTATTTATGTCATTGGTAATATTTTCTGTACTTGCATAGATGTGTACTCTCTCTCTCTCTCTCTCTCTCTCTCTCTCTCTCTCTCTCTCTCTCTCTCTCTCTCTCTCTCTCTCTCGTCCCTGCGTTCAAAACAACAAAAGAGAGAAATAAGAGAGGAAATGTGATGCATTCCAGAAAGAGAAAGGGAAACGTATATTGATGTAATTTGGTTGAAAAATGGGGACTATATGGTAATTGGACTCAACCAAATTGGGGGTAAATTATGCAAAGAAAAATGAAGGCATCTTCCAAGCTAAACGAGATAATTAAATTCCACCCTTACAAGTCGAATTTGAATCCAACAAATATTGCAGCATAGTACCCGACCTAGATAAAAGTATCGGGCCATGCAAAAATTCTATAAACTGGCCATTAATATAGATAAAGCCAGATGTCCATGCTAATACTACCTAATAAACAAGACCTAGTGGACATTGCATCAGTACTTGTAAAATGAAGGCCGAAAGGTTTTTATTAGGACCAGACTGTCGGAGCTTTGGATAATAATTAAGTCCACTTAATTACATCTTCTTGACCGCAAACATGAATAGTCATTTTTTCTGCTTGTCATTGTCTAGTATTCATTATACGCTGTGGAGATAGACTTGCATGTAGTATACTGACAGAGATTAGAAGTGCAGATGTAAGAAATCCGGTTGACTTGCTTGGCGGCGACAGTAATTCTGTACGCACGGGACACTTTATGCATTGTCGGATTCTGCAAAATTCATGGATACATTTCTTCATAATAGCATTAATATCAAGATGGTTAATTCAATTGAAACCAGATTCTATTAAATCAAATCAATTATAAAATAAATAAGATGTATTTATATTGATTACTTTCTCTATACATCAAGCACAAAATAAATATATTTATATAATTATTTTAAATCCAATTAAATTAAATTTGAATTAAAATTTCACATACTTACATAACCTTGCATGACTGAAGGCGACCTATCAAAAAATACATCGTACATCGTACCAAAAGGTCTATACATAACAAAAACCCTATTGAAAAAGCAAAAAAAAAAAAAAAACATCAAGAATACAGTTATGTTCATACTAAATTCAGTATTCTGTAAATTGAGTGATGGATAATTTTCGTGTACTTTTCATTTTCATAAAGTATAGAATGTAATAACTATGTAACTATATTCAATATATTAATCTGATGTAATAATTATAAGGTTGCAGTAGAACTCTTATGACAAGGGATAGAGAGTGGGCGTTGGTGGGTTCCAAAGCCTAAACGAGTTTTGGGCCCATTAATACTTTTCTAATATAGAGATGAAGTTTCTTATAGGCTTCTGGGCCCATATAATTTGCTTATCTATAAACAAAATATTTCCTATCATACTATTTCCTCAATTTTTTAAATATTACAAATGTCCGATTTAAGGCCCACTATAAATTATATCTATGCTTTATCATTATAAAAAAATATTTTATTGTACTACATTTAAAATATTTAAATACAATTTCATAATTATATAATTTTTTACTTTTGACCCATTACTTCACGTATCTGTCTCATTTGATTTTTTTATAATTTTTTTTTCAAAATTTTATATTTTTAATAAATTTAGAATTATAATGTATTTGTTTTTTTTATCTTTAACATTTCTTTTTTTTTTTTACAAACTTCTTTCTTTTTTATCCATTTATATTACGATTTTTTTTCCCTTTTCATATCACATAAAGTTTTTATATATGCTTGTGAGCATTGCATCCGACGATTATTTTTAGGGATAATTAAACTATCCTCCCTTAAAGTTTGGTAATTATACGTAAATTTCATATGATTTGAAAAATTAAATTTAATACTTTTGAAATTTGCTTTTGTCTAACAAATAAGTCTATATATTAGTCGAAATTCAACTAATCTGTTAATATTAACAAAAAATATATTTATCTCAATTTGACTTATTACTGACTTATAGTAAGTCAAATAATTTTTTTCTATGACCAAATTATTCTCATACATGTTCACGCGTTAATGAATGTGAGGAGGTACATTTTCACCATTATAAATGTAGCTTAGTTTGAAAAAATTTTTTGACCTGTAATAAGTTAGTAATAAGTCAATCGAGAATAAATATCAATTTTTTTTTAATTTTTTTGATAATATCAACAGATTAAGTGAATTTTGACTAACAAAAAATTTATTTGTATAAAAGCAAACTTTATGAATGTTAAATGTAATTTCACAAATTATAGAAAATTTAAATATAATTATACCAAATTTCAGAAGGGATGAGCGTAATTATCCTCTTATTTTTACTTGAATAATGATAGTAGATAAATATTTACCAAAAGCCCCCCACCCCACGACAAAAATTAAAAAAAAAGAGCGAGAGAGAGAGAGAGAAGCAACAAAGTTTCGTCGCTAGGGGGAAAAAAAAGAGAAAAAGGGAAAAGGAAAAGGAAAGGAAAAGAAAATCGAAAACCCTATCTCGGCCCGTTACCCACACCATCACTTCAAACGAGGGTCAAATTCTGCGTCTCACGGACTGTGGAGTCCTCTGATTTCCTCTTTTCTCTACATCCGAGTGTATGTGTGTGAGATTTATCTTTGTTATTTTCAAAGCATAAACGGAACAAAAGCAGTTTAGGAGTACAAGAAGATGGCGGCGGAGAGTTCAACGGCCGCGGCGAGCAGTAGATCTGGTGGTGCAGGTGCATCTGCGGACTCCTACATCGGCAGCTTGATAAGCTTGACTTCGAAGAGTGAGATCAGGTACGAGGGCATACTCTACAACATCAACACCGAAGAGTCTAGCATCGGCTTACGCAACGGTGAGGATAATGAGGAAAGATGGGCTTTTACTTTTTTCGTGGTGATTTTTGATCTATTTTCTTCAATTTATTGGGTAGGAGGTGGTTGTTCTTTTTTTTTTTTTTTTTGAAATTTTGTATTTCTTTGGTTTTTGTTATTATTTCTCCGTAGCTTGCGTTTTTTTAGGTTCTATGGATGTTTCTTTTGATGGTTGTCTGTGCTACAAATAGTATTCTTGTTACGTTTTATTTCAGTTAAGTTATAATCATGTTTTTCCTCTCGGGAGGGCTCGACCATCACGTTTTTGGGCGGTTTTGTTGTTTATTTAGGAATGTTTTCTTTGGATTTTCTTATTATAAGTGAAATGTTGGTAAAAGATCAGATTTTTTTATCTGTTTCTATTGTTGTAGCTTTTTGACATGCTGTGTTTTCAGTATGAGAATAAATTATGTTCTCTTTGACGCATTCTCTTGGGCTAATTACTCTTCTGTTATTAAGTCTCTTTCAGAAACGGCTTCTACTTCATATTTTATTTATCAGAAAATCATTTAGATGTATATGGCATAGGATACTAGGCGATATATATCTAGGTGTGTGTTTGTGTGTATTAATTACTCGAACTGGGAATTCCTTATGATGTAGTGTGTTGAGGTATATGGCTAGGTTGGTTGCACAATGCTCCAAACATATGTTGTTGATCTAAGAGCAGTTAAATAGAACCAGCATATGGTCCAGCAGGTGTGGGTGTACTAGATAGTTTTGATTTTTAAGCTCTAATTATTGACATGACTGTGTATGAATGAGTAACTTTTCTCGAAAATTCGGGCCTTATATGCTTCCTTCCCTAAAAGAATTGCCCCTAATTTCTTGCTAATGCATTGATAGTTTACATCTGCACGTGTCTCTTAATTCCCGTTTCATGAGTTGTAGTTCAGATAATCCACAAAGTTCAATCCAACTGATTATGTCTAACAGATTCAGAGTTCAATCCAACTGATTATGTCTAACAGATTCAGAGTTCAATCCAATGACTTCTAACAGATTCAGAAACCATGTTCTTGGATTTTGAGCTAATCAGATATTATTATGTCTTTATTATCTATCGTAAACCATGGCTGCAAACTAATTGTTGGTGCTCAAAATATCCAATGGCAGTGAGATCATTCGGTACAGAAGGACGGAAAAAAGATGGTCCACAAGTCCCTCCAAGTGACAAAATTTATGAATACATTCTATTTAGAGGAAGTGATATCAAGGTACATATTGGAAGCGAATGCTTTTTTGTTTGTCTTGAATTATAATGTGTGCGCTGTGCATAGCACTGACAGAGGTTGCAGTCTCAGACTTCTGCATACACTTTGATCACAGTTCCACTCCTTTATGGAGATGCTAGATGCGTATTGCCTTCTCATTGGCAGTTGATTTCTCTTAGGATTTATATTTGGAATGGATCTTTTTTCCTCCATGTTTTAGTTAGCTTTGGTTTCAAGTACATTTTCTCTTTCCACAGGATTTACAGGTCAAAGCTTCTCCACCAGTTCAAACTACTCCGCCAATTAACAGTGATCCCGCAATTATTCAGGCAAGAAATGTCACAACTATATTAGTAATGTGATGCAGGAGAAATGAGATGCTAAACCATCTATGTTCTGGTGCAGTCTCACTATCCTCGTCCAACCCCACCACCTCCTACAAGCTTGCCTACAGCTCCTAGCGGATCTTTGGCAGATCATGGTTCCCATTCTGCACAGATGGGGCTCCCTGGGTCAACTTTCCAAAGTGGTTTGCCTTTATATCAACCAGGAGGAAACTTGAACTCTTGGGGCCCGTCTCCACCCAACGCTAATGGCAGTGGGTTAGCTATGCCAATGTATTGGCAAGGTTTCTATGGAACACCTAATGGGCTGCCTCAACTGCCTTGGCAGGGGTTCTATGGAACACCTAATGGGCTGCCTCAACTGCCGCAGCAGTCCTTGCTTCGGCCACCTCCTGGCCTGTCTCTTCTTCCTTCGATGCAACAGATGCAATTTTCTGGTTTCAATTCATCTCTGCCACCAGCAGGATCTAGCTTGCCAACTGCTAATTTACCAGATTATCATTCTTCCTTGGTTCCCAGCAGCACAGGTTCTTCTAGTTTAACATCTACTTCTTTACCTGCTTCAACTTTATCTTTGAATATGCCACCTCTGCAACCTGTGTCGCTATCGTCTGAAACAATGACCAATCCTCTGGCAAACAAAGCTCCTATTACCGCTACCTCTACATCGTCTCCGGGTCCTGGCTTGCCATCTCTGGCTCATCTTCCTACTTCAGTTCCTGATAATGCAGGAGTACCTTTAGCAGTTAGCAAACCTGTTCCAATAGCTGGCCCAACAGCTTTGCCCCAGCAGGCCATATCTCAGTCTGGAACATCTGTTGCTGTGGCATCTGGTTCAGTTCTTACAGAATCACCTACACCTTTGCTTATAACGCCAGGACAGCTCCTGCATTCTGGACCAGCTACTGCCTCTGCACCTCAGCCTTTACAAACAGTGCAGAAGGATGTGGAGGTTGTACAAGTGTCTTCGAAGCCGTCAGCAGAACCTACAGTCCCGGTAGTAACAGAAGCTCAACCACCAATATTGCCTTTGCCACCAAATTCTCGAGCTCAAAAGGTTTTCTTCATTTCTTTATATGCACACGTACAATGATCCATTTGTTCCACTATTTTATGAGTACTAAAATTTGATATCTGAGTGCCTTATAAAATTAGTGTTCTTTACGGGTCTCAGCTAGAATTTTGACCATTCAATTGGGGTTATATGAGTTTCATGAGGCTAAATGCTGCCTTCTTATTAGCAGAATTTTCGAGAAACTGAAACATTTTGAGACTTGGCACATGATTGTTTTCTGAGTTTATTGTTAATGCTATCAAGTTGATTTCTTCATGAGGAATTTTTTTTTTTGAAAGAATGTGGAATCACTAACACATGTAATAGGAGAAACTTAGATTATGCCTTCAGCTATTTGAAGCTACTACTTAATGTACCTGAATAAACTGAACATACCCCAGGATTATTAATTATGTGAACCAGAAAAAATTGAGGTTGTGGTTGGTTAATACGGAATTTGGTGGGTGGAAAAGATGGGTGCATGAAAGCTCTGATGCATCAGATTCCTGTCTCCTTAGAGTTCTCCACTATTTTGCGCAGAATTGTATTCTTTACATTTTAATCTTACAAATGAATATTGATGCCATCCAGTTAAAGTTTGTTGTGAACATGGCTTGTGGACAATATTATAATAAATTGCGGTTAGGAGCTAATATGCTACTTCCTCTTGTTCTTTTAGCCAAATGGAAGTGCTTATCACATGCGTAATAATTACCGAGGGCGAGGTGGAAGAGGATCAGGGGTAAGAAGTTTTTGTATTTGCATTTATGAGTTTTCATGATTATTATTAATATATATCCTCCTTTAACACTTGAAATTCCTTTTATTAATTCTTTCATGTGTTTCTACTTTCATGTAATTTATTTGTGTGATTTACTTGTTAATTCTAATTGCTTCTTAGAATTGCAACATGCCTTTTCTGTTGCATTTGGTCAACTCTCTCTCAGGTAGTCTAGTTTTAAATATTAGTCCATGCAATGCAAAATAATGATTATTCTTTTGCCTTGCAGATTTCACGCCCAGTGACGAAATTCACTGAAGATTTTGATTTTACGGCAATGAATGAGAAATTCAAAAAAGATGAAGTATGGGGTCATCTGGGAAAAAGCAATAAATCACAATCAAAGGATAAAGAAGGAAATGGAAGTGACATTGGTGAAGATGATTCACAGGATGAGGATGTTGCTGAATTGCCAAAGATTGAGGTCAAGGTAATTGTTTGGTTGTTGTCTTGCATGATTGACAGCTTTGGGGAGAGTTTATATTCATGTTTGACTATGTATCTTCCTTTGCAGTCTGTTTATAATAAGGATGATTTTTTCGATTCTCTATCTTGCAATGCCCTGGACAATGACCCGAATAACGGGAGGACTAGGTATTCAGAGCAAATGAAATTAGATACTGAGGTATGCCCCATTTTGCTGCTGATCTCCATGATATTAGCTCTTACGAGTGGCTGATTAATATCATCAATGCAGACATTTGGAGAATTTTCAAGGTATCGGGGTGGTCGTGGCGGTCGTGGCCCTGGACGTGTTGGTGGTCGGTTCCGTGGCTCTTACCATGGAAGAGGCTATGGTGGATATAATAGCTATGTGGGTAGGGGCCGTGGTCGAGGTACGCAGAACCGTGCTTCCTAGGGCAAAGGAGCATATGTCAGTGCAATTAAGAGTTTTAAGAAAAGCTAATGCCAATCTTGTCCTCTCGGACAGGAATTGATTTAGGACTTGCTTGTAATTTCTGTGCATTTTGTTCTAGTAGTTTACCTAATAAAATTAGGATATGGATTTAGAATCTTCTGTTTTCTCCCTCTGTCTACCTCTTTTTCTTTTAGCCTTTAAAATCTGCTTGAGGTTTGTAGTAAAATCTCCCGAGTCACTCCTTGGAGATCCTGGCAAATATTTCTATCATTTGTGTTTATGTTAAGACAGCCTTACATGGAAAGGTAATGGTAGAATATAAAACATGATTTCTCGTAGATGTTGATATTCTTAGAAAGTGACTTATTAAGAGTTACCAGCTTCTCCCTCTGCAATCTCCCTCTAGTAGAATATGGCTTATTTGTTTTTGGCATGTGCTTCCAAATGTATTTGAGACAATCATCTGTGGGAATGTTCATGAGATAAGCGTTTAGCTCTTTGAAATCAAAGGAAGCTTGTCGATTCTCTCCTGAATTATTCATGCAGGCTGCTGAGAAACACTTCCGGGAATCGCACATGCTGCTGGAAAAAGTTAGCTTCGTCCATATGGTTTAGTGATAAATTGCACATTAGTCTATATATACACACATGCAGAGACAAATGGTTTTGTAAAGAGAAGCTGCATTCAGGAACTTGGTAGTTCTGAGGATTTACTTCAGTTGTTGGGATTGACCATCTGATGGCCAAATATAGCTGCATAGTTTGAATTCACTTGCTGGTCTTCTGAAAGTCCTGCTATGTTAACTTTTGAGTTGGGTAGTTGAGCTACAAGTATCTTAGGCTGTTTGCAGTCTGCAAATTAGCAGCATTCAGAAGAATTGGTTTCACCTGTCGAACTAAAGATTATAGTGTCATTGTGTTTTAGATTGGGAGGTTGTTGATTATTTACTGCCCACAATGATCAGCCTGCCTGAAAAAGAGTCATTTTGACCTATTTGTAGCAAAAGCCAAGTTATCCAGAAAGAGAAGGCCGTTTGTACGTTGCTTGAATTCAATGCTTTCTTCTTCAATGATCTCTTCACCCCTTTCTCAGGAGTCAGGTGTCAAGTTCTTTCAGTCATGGTGGTGGAGCTGAGCTCATCTCTATGCATCCCAACCATGGTATTGAACTAGATCTGATCCTTTGTTCTTGCTTCAAACACCATCGTCAAAGATATTGAACTTCATACGATCTGCACCGTCATGCTCTGAAATTTGCCATTCATTTGTAATTGAATGTGAGCAATAAGATGGACGATGATGCCAGGATTTGGTGCCTAAACAGGTTCAGCCAGTCCGGCCGCTTGAATAGTCTGATTTGGTGCCTAAGAAGACTTAACTGGTTATGATGAATTACAATGCATCATACTTGAAGAATAACTTCGGCTAACAACATTCAGACATCATAAACAGTGTTGTATCCTATTCAGCTAACTAAGACCTTCACTGGCAGTCCGAACTCCACATTATGCATCTTGTGTGTGGCACCGGCTTGTTCGTATTTGGTTGGCCCGCATCATAAGTAAACAGCCGTTGTTTTTAAGTTCGATTTGTGCTACCCATTTGAAATTAAATTACTATCACTATTAGTTTGAAGAAGTTATCAGCGTCAATTATTGTTGAAAATGAAATTTAATAAAAATTAAATCTGGCTGATAAAAATGAAACCTCGAGAGATTCTTCAAATGGTAATGCTGGTTTTTTTCTTGCTAGTATTGATTTTTTGATATGAACGTGTAACTAAAATGTTGTATTAAATGAATTTAGTTCTTGATTGTTGGTATACATGTATCACTTATTTGAATTTTTGCAGCTTTGATCCTTGATTTTGCATTCTTAGATAATCAATGTTGCTGGTTCTAGCTTTGGATGCATGCCAAAGTGTACTTCGCTCCCTTTTTGGCGTTTATAGTAAGCCACTTCTTTTGAGTAAGCTAACTATCTCTGATTTCATTCTTCTAAATCACAACATTAAATCTATATAATTTATTTTAAAATATTTTAAATTATTTGAAAACACAAATTCAAGCGTACCATTTATCTTTAAAAGGTGTTTTATATTTTTATTTTTTTCTCTCTATTTTCAAAATATCAAAACAAAATACTCAATATACAAATACAAACAGTACGTATATGTCCTTTATTTTCTTTGTTTATATCTTCAAATTAAAATTTAACATTCAGACAGAATTTTCAATAGCCAACTCATTAGATAGATTTAAAAAAGCTACTGCTTATAATACTACCATTGACGAAATATTATCATACATAGGCTCAAATTAAATTTATACTTTGGGTGAAATTAAATTTATATTTTGATTCGTGTGTTTCAACATGTATTGATAAGTAAATATTATATTAATTACAAACAAGAGATCTGAGCAGCTCATAAAGTTTAACATCTTTTATTTCTAGTGATGAAATTACAACGAAACACTAATGAAACACCTGACGGAATTACAAACAACATCGTATATAGATCTTAATGTAATCTTCCCTAGCAGACGTACGGGTTGTCACTTCAAATAATAATAATAATAATTAAATATATTATTGGGGACAAATAAATCCCAAGAAATAGAAAGAGTGAGAATTGAAGAGAATGCAAAACTCTGTAATGGGTTGTTGGTTCTGTGAGGAGGTTGAAGTCTAACCCTTCCACCTCAAGCCTATGATTCGTATTCATTCTTCTGTGCTCCATCCAATGCTTTCTTATTTTCCTATGTTTAATCCCAACAGCTCTAGTTGACAAATCCTAATTACCTCTGCTGCATAAAAAGAGTCGAGAAAAAGTCCGGAGTTGGACAGGAAGAAAGAACCCTAGTAGATGTGCTCTTCAATGTCATCCTTTTCACTCTGCCTCCCATCAAAGATCCCGTTTTTGTTACACCAACGTTTCAATCTCAGTTTTTCAAGCAACCCATTATACATCAGGCCAAGAAACCCTAACCGCTTTTTGCTGTCAGCTTCAATTGCTGAGAAGAATTCGAGTCTTGAATTTTCGTGGACTTCTTGGGACAAAGTTGCCTCTGATGACTACAATGGTTGGGCCATTGCGGAGGAATCTGCTCCGAGACCTGTTAAAAAGAAGGGTGAATGTTTGATCTTCGCGCTTTTTTGAATCTTGAGTTTAAGTTTTTTTGTAGTATTCGGAAAAATTAGGGGTAGTGATGAAATGGGTTTTGTAGGCCTGCATAAATTTGCGGTAATTGGTATTGGAGCTTCAGTTGCTGCTGTTCTTGGGTTCCTTGCCTATTTTTCACTCTCGAGTAAAGGTTGAAATTATTTTCACTAATTTCCATTTTATTGGTATTATTAGATTAATTTTCTCATGGAGTTAATTTAGCTGGTTTCTTGCTAATTGAGTTCAGTAATGTGATCCAGTGTTCTCGTTAACTGGTTTGAATGATTGGTTTGATAATTTGATTTATTCCATTAGGTGGTGGGCTTCAACTCAGGAGTCGGTTTAATGCTTTACGTGGATTTTCGGTGCCTTCATTCACTGATAAGGATGAGAATAAAAGTGAAGAAGTTAGTGATAATGCATCATTGAAAGTTGCTCAGGTGCCAGAGGAAAATTCGAGCGATGTCTTGGATGCATTTGGGCAAACAGGTGGTTTTACATAGATATTTCAAAGTTCATTTCTGAACTCTGTTTGCTTTACTTTGAACTACGTGTAGCTGCTCTACTAAGGTGTATGCACTCTGGGAAAATTAAGTTTAAGTTCTGGAACAGCAAGGATTTTCGCAGAGTGAATGCTTGGATGAACTAACCTGTCTGTACAAGCTACAAACAAGAATGAAGAAATGAAAATTATAATATTTAGTATATCCAATTTTCATCATTGCAATAAAATTATTAGACTTTTCTATTGATCCTTAGGTGATAAACTGGTCTTTCTTTGGATGTGATTCCATCTTTGTATTACATTTCCTCATCTAATAATCTGTTCTTTACTGCTTTAAGAGACAAGCTTTAATACCATGAAAGAACGAAAGCTTGAGCGTATTATAGTTCCATTTGCTGTGGATTCTGTTCAACAAGAAGCTCTCTTGGTACTAAAGAAACTCAAGGTATGTCTTCAGTATATCTCACATTATGATGCGATATCTCATATCTATACTTTTTACATATCACATCAACTTTAATTGTATACATTCATCTCACATCCAAATACATCTCAAAACGACTCTCGTTTTTCCAGACATTTATATCTTCTTTTATCTCAGAGATACAATCATACAATATCTCATAAACAAGATGACAAGCAGTGCTGCCTATTTATCTCAGTTCCCCACATTTAAATTTGTCTAATTGCAAAGAAACTTGGTAAGTGCAAGATAGATCTGTATGGTTATCACCTCAGACCTTTCAACGCCCTCTCTATGAGCAGCATAACATAATTTTTTCTGGGATAAAAAGTTAAATAATTGTTTCCCTTTTTATGGCTTTTTCAGTAGCAATCTCAAGTATCCAGTTTATGTTTGTTGATTGCTTCAAATGGTTCTTGCTTTTATGATAACATAGTTATTCTCAATATAAGCTTCTCAGTTCTTCATGTGCTACTTACTATTGCGATCAAGGTGTACAGATTATTGAAGATGATGCCAGAGCAGATGAACTCTGCACAAGACGGGAATATGCACGGTGGTTAGTGCGATCAAATTCACAACTGGAGAGGTAGTTGTGGATTAATATCTTTATCTCATTTTCACTTGTCTTTGTACACTTAATCTGGGTGCTATTAGCTGATCCTCATTCCTTGTGCCCAATTTTGTTCTCAGAAGTAGGAAGCATCGCATAAATTCCTCAGCAGCACTTTCTGGATCTAGAATTACTGCCTTTGATGATGTAGGAGTTGAAGACCCTGATTTTGAATTTATTCAATGTAAGTTTAGGTTCATAACCTGATTATTTTGTTAAAGTTCTTGGTAAGGAAAATGTTTTGAATGTCTAACCCTCTATTTAGCTCTAGCTGAGGCTGGTATTGTTAGAAGCAAACTATCAGATGGGAACTCCGGTCCAAATGTGAATAATGTAGAAGATAAAGGACCAGTGGATTTTTCTCCTGAGAGGTACCTCAAATCTCTAGATTTTCTCTTCTGCCTTCTTCAACACTCCCAGAACAAGTACACAAGAATAATACCGAGTCCTTAATTGCGTTCCATATTGACCAAATATTGTACTGTTTGATGTAATAGGTTTATATCTCGCCAGGATCTAGTTAGCTGGAAAGCAAAAATAGAGTACGAAGTCATGCCAGGAATCTATGAAAAGGTAGGCATAATTTTTAGTTGATTACCTTTTGGTTTTCTCGCATAAATGAATGCTAATACGAAGTCATATTTGGTAGTTTTGTCTCTCTAAAATCCTGACTTTTCTTGCAGTTCAGATGTCAAGGAAGAACATCGGTTTTCTAGATGTGAAGGAGATCTCTTCAGATGCATTGGTGGAGCTTTTTGTGGACATTCTGGCTGATGAAAAGAGCATAGTCAGAGGAGTTTTTGGTTATCTCTATTCTCCTTTACTTCTTTCTTTCCCTCCTCAATCCTTCCTTGTCCTCCTATTCCCTTCTCGGCTTTCATACCACATGCATATGCTAACATGCGTGAGACAGAGCTCTTAAGAAAAAAGGCAATTATGACCATGAAGGTCAAATCACATAATCGACGTCCTTGATTAAAGATGTTGGTTATAGCAGTTATTACTGGCCATATATAGTTTGCCTTGTAAGTTGACCAGATACAGTCCACTTAAAGGTATAATTATCACATTGTGTTGGTCAATTATATAGGTTCTTTAGCATAAGAAATGGCTCTACTCACTTGAAAATCATTAAGGTTAATGGTTGATATTGTTTAGTGTATATTTATTATGTATAGACGGATTTGATATGACTGGACTACATTTTCTCACAGGACAGAGCAAGCGATTGCAACCTACTAAACCATGCACAAAAGCTCAGGCTGCAGTGGCACTAACTAGCGGAAGAATGAAAGAAATCATACAGGCAGAGATATCAAGACTGGAAGCTGAAAATGTTTTAAGACAAATTGAATTGCAAGAAGTGATGTCTGAGCTTCTTTCGAGAGGCGACATAAAGCAGTACTGGGAAAGAAAGATTGGAGAAGAAAGAAGTCGTGGCTTGGAAGTGGAAATGGATTACCGTGCAGCCATTACTGCTTTGGAACAGGAGAAGAACTTTCAAGAGACAGCTTTAGCTGAATTGGTGAAGCAGAAGGCAGCTTTGGATTGTCAGGAACAGTTACTTTCTAGTTTAAAAGCAGAAGTCACGGATATGACAGAAAAACTTTCGTGTGAGAGGGCTAAGATTGTTGAGGAGCAGCGTGGCATACAGGATATACAACATAATTTACAGGTGAATTTTGAAAGATTGCTTGATACAAAGTCAATATTGGAAGCTGAAGTAGAAGCATTGCGAATATTGAGGTAATAATCAGGCTCTATTGCTCTACCATTATGGTTTTTGTTTGCCTATTTTCTTTTGATAGAAACAATAGTATGGGGCTATTTATACCAATGGCTATGGTATAAGATAAACCAATGAGGTTGGGATGTTCCCCATTTATGCGCTTCCAGTGATGAAAAATGACGCAAAATGTTTTTAGCTCGTATGCAGGCATTCTTTTCTCAGTAATTCCATCTGTCATCTGCATGGCTGATTATTCCCTTTTCTTTTCCTTTAGTGAAAGATTAGTTACATGGGGAGGTCTGCCTGAAGTCTGTAGTTCTTGTCGACTTAAGTTCTGCAGATTTCAGTACTAACATATGCTGGATTAGAGGCTATAAAATAATGTGGATACCTTGTTTATGATCCTTAATGTGTAGAACTTGGAGGTAGATGGGCTATGTAATAGGTCAAACAAATGCTTCTCTAATAATCAACCTTTTGATTGACTAAGACAATCTGTTGGTGCAGATCCTGGGTTGAGGACGAGGCAAGAAAAAGCCAAGCTCGTGCAAAGGTCCTTGAGGAGGCTGGCCGGAGATGGAAATGGGACAGTTGAGCAGAGGATCTTCTGATCATGAAGATGCTGGACTAATTGCCAAAGAGCTACTGCTTAGGGGCCATGTTAAAAACTCTGGGTACTGCATTCTATGGACCATAAGGATCCTTGCTGAACTTCATGAAGGCAGGCATTCTCTAGGCTGTAGGATGTGTGGAAAATGGAGGACTGGACTTGATGATTGTTGTGTTTACTTTTCTGGGTAGGGCAATGTATAAATCTGCTTCTCAATGAAACAGCCAATAAGATGCATTTTGTCATTTGGTTAACCCAACAAAGTTAAATTCAACCTTCTTGTACGAAGATTGATACTGCATTGCCAATTCATCTGGAGCATGCTCCAGATATTACCGTCTGAGCTCTGGATTTGCTGGAAGAATTATGTATCTGGATCTTTTGATCTTTCTCTTTTGTTCCTTAAGGGAAGCAAGGATGGTACTTAACAGCATATTGATGCTAAATTTGATTTGCTGGGGAAAAGGTGTGAATACAAGAAAAGGCTTAGAATTGAAAAATAATATAAACCATACCTTAACGATCTTCAAATAGGAAATTGAAGACGCGATTAATATTGTTAACTGTTTCCATTTCATCAATATGAATGCGTATACGACTGTCAATTCCCATGTAAGAGAAAATCCTTAACTTTCAATTTCATGAAAGTTATTGTTTGCATGGAAATGATTCTCTGTTCGCATATACAATATTTCATCACTATAATTCGCATTCATTGAAAAAACCTTAATGGTGTGAAGTGCACTTTCTTGTGAACGTATTCATTGAATATACATGTAAATCATGACTAGAAATGTTGTTTGGCACAGTTTGCCGGAGGTATTGATACAGTGTCTGTGTGGAAGAGAAGAAATAATAAATGTATGATGGATTTTCCTCAGTTTGTATTAAATCCCACTTCTAGTTTGTACATTTCATCGTTATCGGCGAACATAGGTAGGAACAGGGTGTATATTGGAGCTCATAGAATCAACATTTCATTCAAGTATATAGAAACACACTTACACCAAAACTCAGAAAGAATTAAAAGGGCCGAAATCAGAGGGTCAAAACCAAGATTACAAAACAAGAAATGACCTAGAGAAGCCGTTATTAAAAGATTATATGTCAGCAAGAAGAATAAAAGTCTGGTTTTTGGCATGTTAATCAGATTCGCACCCTGTGAATACTTATGGGTAGTTTCTGGGTGTATTTTAAGCAGATTCATTATCTAGTTTTTGTCAAATTCGTTCGTGCATGTAAGATACAAGCCAACCAGGGATTTCTCCAGTTCTCCGGAAGACACGTGATTCTTGTTTACTCTCTTCAAAGCAGCAAGCTTCCCATCTTCACAATTGTAGCACTGAATTCAGTTATAACAACTGCAGGGAACAGAGGATTTTTTCTGAAAGAATAGTCCTCAAGCTTCCCATCTATTCCACTAAGGCAAAGATACACTGAGTCGAATCGAGCTAAAAATTTACAACATGAATTCCGCCAAGGAGTTAAATGTAATCTCTCTTTTGTCTTGATCTATGAATTTCAACCATCCTATTTTCTCTATGATACACCCAATTGTAGTTTCCAGGAGAAATCCAAGCAGGGGGGACAGGTTTATATGACAATTACTTGGGGGTAAAGACAATGCATTGGTTATACGTGCTTGAATGAATGTCAGAGCAAAGAATGACCTCCATTATTCTTTCATGCAGAAAGCATGTCCACTATCGTATCGTGATCACAAGACTTCTATCTACAAATTTGGCACCGGCTACCTTGCCCTGAATTTGAGGAGGAAGACATATTACACGCCTCTGATCACCTGCTTCCACCAGCAACTCTGATCCACCTCTAAACTGCAATGTTTAAAAAACTAAGTCGAACATTATTTTATGATTTGGTCCAACAATGGAGATGGACAACTTAATCATAGAAAAAACATACAATCATCGATCGAGTTAATTTCTGCCTGCTGCATCATAAATACATGTTTGAAGTCTTTGTAGATGATATTGATCTTAAAACTGTTATTGTTTTGTTTTGTTATATGGGACATGCATAACTTCTTACACAAGTGCCTAATATTATCTTCTCCTAATGTCATGCTATTCTCCATAGTCCATCCTTTGACATTTTTTCTCTATCTTCAACCAGAACCATGTGAATTGGCTTAATTAAATGTGAGCTTTGACTATGAAGATGTTAATCCATCTTTTCTCCCTTTCCCTTGTATTGAACCCCAAGCAAGGGCTGACGAGATTGAGAAAGCATCATTTTATCAATAACTTAATTTTCATGATAAGTCTCATCTTCCCATCATGAAGATACTCGCTAAAAAAGGCTATGCAGATAAAGCCATATTAGTGACGACAAAAATTAAAAAAATTGAACATACTTGGTACAGCTTGATTTCTGACTTGTCAAAACCTGGCATGAATAGCTTCACAGATTTATTTGATGGATCAAACTGTACTGAAGACAGGAGGCTCTTATTGGTAGTTTCTGAAAGTAGAGCTCGAGCATCTTTGCTTTGATTGCTCATCATGATCTCTTTCCAGTGCAGATGGATACCAAATTCGAGATGTGGAATGAAAGCAAAAGGCAAGGGTGAGAAGTTGATCTCAACAGTCTCAGAAAATGTAATAGGAGAATTTGGTGGCGTTACAACAAATGCACCAGATACTCGTGCGCCTGCTTGAATGGCACAACCCCAGTGACGTAATGCACAATTTAGAGATAAAGGATTGGTTGGATTCATCACAAGATAGCAGCCAAATTTATGAGGTTCTGCAAAGACACAAGATCCTTTCTGTAGAACAAATATACAGAAACTAGTATTAGGAAATTGCTCTAGTGCCCAAAAAGCTATAGCTGCGGACAACATGTACCTCCAATGTTTGCTCTAGATAATCCCATATCTCCGAACTCATTCTTCCATTCAGACTTGTACTTCTGCCAGTCAAACTCAGGGCATCATCCGCAAGTCTCAAGAGAGATGGACCTGCTACCCTCCCTAGATCAGTCTTTTCAGCTAGACTCCTCAAATATTTCAAGTATAATCTATGCAGTAGACAAATAACAAATTGTAACCATATGATGGGAAACAATTAGAATAGAGAGAAAGGCAATCAGTTCACTAACCTCGCTTTACTGGTAGCACCAATCATCCGGATTGTTTCTTCAGTGCTTATACCATCATATATGACTACATCAAATTTGCCTATCTCACTATTCCTAGAAACCACATTCCCAAAGAATCCTACAAGCCGTTCGAGTTCCAATGCAGAAAATATGGAATCCATACCAGGAAGTACACCAAGCTCTTCACCCACCACCTACAACATTATGTAGAGAGATGCATGAACCATCTACTCAGTTAACTTTGATGACAATGGCGATTTACGTCACATAATACTCAGGTGACTATGAAATGCTGTTACGTACCTACCCCTTCAAGAACACCTTGTGTCATATTCAGACGACCATCTGCCTGCTTCAGTCGCTTAAGGGGTTCCAGCATCATCTGCATTTGATAAACAATGCTCATTAGAAGACCAAATCAACTCAAGGGGATACCTTGAGCTCAAACGAAAAAAATGTAAAATGTACCTTTGTAGTTTCAAGCCTAAGAGCTGACAGATTGTCAGTGCATTCAGTAAGAGATGGTCCAATCTTACAGTTAAGAAGATATTCAGCAGTAGGATCTTGAGACTGTATCACTAGACATGTCTTCAGACCTGACATAGCATAATGCTGGACACAGACAGTGAGCACAAAATATAGTTTTACCGATATCTTTAGTACGCAGAAACAAGAAAAAATCGCATAGTCAGTAAAATTATGTATCATTCCCCACAAGCAACCTATCGCTGATGAAAATAAAGGAACAGAAGAAATGGAAAAAGTAACGATCCAATACCAATAGCCCCCGCCACACCCCCCCACACACACAAAAAAAAAAAAAAAAAAAACAGCCCCCGCCACACCCCCCCACACACACAAAAAAAAAAAAAAAAGAATCACAGACCCGAAAAACAAAAAATAATAAACAAGTAATCAATAGATAAATAGATGAGCAGAATTGGCAAAAGACAAATAAACCACTACCCATTTCACCCAGCAGCCTAAATAACCAAGATTCATAGATAACACACACAAACACGTACACACGTTTCTGGGTGTGTGCTTATATGCATACCTGAGCTGCAAAAATGGCAGCAGTTGTTTTACCAGAGCCGCCTTTACCCAAGAAAGTAATAAGCTTTGCCGACTTACTATTACCAGCATCATTTTTTGCGGCATTGGCAGCGGCAAGGGTCAAACGCAAAGCCCCATATCTCTTTGCTTTTCTTCTCCTTCTGTGTGACGTTCTCACAGGTGAAGAACAGTACAAATCTGGGAAATCGGGAGGGCAAAAACCTGATTGCCCGAGGAGGAGTGAAGAGCAGAACGGCATTGATGATTGATCAATGGCGTGGAGAGAGAAGAGTGGAATTGTTGTGGGGGATGTAATTGGCGATGTGATCCAAGTTTAAGGGGTGAAAATTGGGAGTTGTGTGATTTGCAATTTAGCCCATAATGTTTTGGAAAATGTCGTCCCGTCCTCCATCTTTGATTTTCGTTTATTAACTTCGACCCACGAAATTCTTTACTAATTCCTTTTCGTGTCTCCAATATCTCACCTACTTATCGTTTATCCCTTTTTTCTCTTAAATTATCCGAATAATTACACCGTCAATACTTAAACATGTTTATGCATTATTTTTTTAATCAATTAAATCTGAATAATTTTGTATTCATGTACATTTAATATTATTTTGTTTTATTTTCATTTCTTTATTTAATTACACAAAAAGTATTATATTTTATATTATGTATCTATATCGAATGTGCTTAATATTTATTTCTTAATTTTAAATGATAAAAAGTAGGCGTCTGATATTTTTTTTAGCTTTTTTACAAAATACATATATATTATTTTTTTAATATCGCACGCTCATCAAGTGTGCCCAACTACAAGTTCATGAATAAGGTAGATGACCATAGTTTTACAATTATATGTGGTGAAAATAGTATTTTTTTTTTAATTTCGTAAATTAGGCTTTTTTCGATTTTGATCCAATTATGGAATTATTATTTTGGTCTCGTAATTTTAAAAAATAACACTTTTGGCCCCATAGTAAATTCTTATTAGATTTTTAATAGAACATGCCATATCGTAGTTAAGTGCATAAGAATAAAACCGCTCATTTTGAAAAGTTACAGGATTAAATTAAAAGTATCACTTTTTGAAAGTTATGGGACTAAAAATAAAAATTTTTTAATTAATAGGTCAAAAAATGTAAAGGCCCCAACGACCACATACTATTTGTCATTAAAATATCTTACGAGAATGTATCATAGTATCAAAAGTGCTATTTTTTAAAAATTATAAAATTTAAATGAAAATTCATAATCAATAGGATCAAAATAAAAAGATCCTAAATTATTGAACAAAAAGTATTATTTCTCCAGATTTTGATAGCAGTCTCGAAGATATAAAAAAGTAAAAGGATTAAATTTATATTTAGACTAGAAAAACTAATTTAATTATTTAATGCCCTTTAACCATATATAAATAAAAGAATAAATCAAAATCTGACTTGGGTTTTGTTAGATGAAAGTAGCAACGTCATTGCAATATTTGTATAACTTACTGCATTTTTATATTTTAGTCAAGAAGGTAGTTGTCAAGTTATAAGATTTATATATAATATTGTAATGATTTATATTTATTGTTATGAAAGTATAAATTAATAAGATGATAGTTAGGTATTCAACTCATGTTCTATAAATAAGGAAATGGACCTCTCAAGTTCTCCAAAAGATGCTTCAATGGCTTATAAGACTAATATATAATAGGAATAATTACACTTTTCATTCCTGAAGTCTGATATAACTACATTTAGGTCCTTTGTGATTTGGAGGTCAAACATTTAAACTGATTACTCACTTATTGTAGACCAAACAGTTTTTTTCGGATTAAACTCCCCTTACAACTGTAAAGATATACATCCTCACATGTATTAACGCGTGAAAATATATGAGGGTAATTTGATTATAAAAAAATTATTTGATGTGCAATAAGTTAGTAATAACTTAATCAAGGATTAATATAATTTTTTCTTTGATTTTTTTGTTAATATCAATAAAATCGGTGAATTTTGACTAACAAAGAAACTTATTTATTAGATGAAAACAAACTTTTGAATGTAAACTATAAGGGATCTACATGTAATTTCAGGGGAGAGGAGTGTAATTATCCCTATATAATATTAGTACCACTAAAACAAACTCGAGTCGAGCTGAAAAGCTTATGAACAAAAAAATGTCCAAGTTTGGTTTATTAATTTAAAAAAGATGAAATTCAAAAAAAAAATTCATTGAGTATCGAATAATTTAATTTATTTTTGAGTCATAAATGGTTACCAACTTAGACTAATTAAACCTGCCAAATATAGAGCCGAAGATCATGCCGGAAAATCAAGGAAAATATGGAAACACATATCTGACGAAATTCATGTTATCCTTCTGTTACTTTCTTGTTGTATTTTTTCCTATAATATCTCCATAGTCATCCATTGTATTTCAATCTCAACAATTAAAGTTGAAAATTCAGGAAAGTTGGGTGTATTTTCGAAATTTAATTTAAACTTCAGCTGTACTGAAAATTGGTTCGGCCCACGCTTGTTCTTTAATTACTCCATAGATAATAACAAAATGAGAAAAATAAAATAAAACAAAGAGACAAGAGACATCCAAAATAAGAAAAGAAAATGCCAAAAACTATGATATATGATCATTACCAAAAAAGAAAAATCCATGTTTGATGATTAATGCAAGGACTTATCCATCCTCTGGGCAGGAAAAGAAGTAAAATTTCTCAAAGGGCTCATGTGTGCGGCTCGGGGGGACTTAGGCATCTCCGGGATCCTATTACCGGAGTAGTCGTAATATATGACCCCGGAGAACTCCGGCGGCTGGCATTTCTCTCCCATCAGGATTGCCTTCTGCCACAATCCCATCTCTTCTTGCGCTTTGGTGTTGTTGTTACCTGGGTGCAGCAGGGATTTCTTGGCGTGAACCAGCGGTATCATGGCTTTGTTGCTGAGAGTTGTGATGAGCTGCTTCGGCGTCCGTAATCCCGGCGATTTCGGCGTGCTTGTTTCGGTCTCGTCGTACTTGCTTGGGACTTGCCTTGCATGCTTTGCACAGAGTGCTACGAGGGCAGACACCGAAACAAACAGGGCTATTGCGAGAGGGACTGGGGAGAAACTGATTTCACCCACATGGATTGGTATGGGGCGTACCATTTGAGTTACTGGCGAAGGAGATGAACAAGAGAAATTGGAATTGGAATTGTCTGAAAATAGCAAAACGAGAGGGTTTTATATGTGGGGGGGATGTTAGGTTTTTTCTAATATTTGGGTAGCAGTTGGAAGGTGGGAGGTGAGACGAATTCAAACTGTGATTACTAAGTTGTATTAATAAATAAGGAGGGTATGGATAATGCTTTTAGATCTTCATTTTTTTTTTAATTTTGGGAGGGATGATATTTTTATATTTATTATTGTTTTTTTTTAATTACAACGATGTTGTAAATATTAGTCAATTTACGTACTTTATCTTTTTTTTTTCCCAATAAATAAAGAAAAGATATGAGTGCATAAAGCATTAAGTTGTAGCATAAATTTAATTGATTTGGCCAATGCTATTAAACAAATTAAAGAGGCATGAAATTTCACTATCAAATAATAGAGTACAAATTAAAGTTGACTTTTTGGTAGGTGCTACTTCAGGAGAGAATAATTTGGATGGCTGCCATTTTTTTGGGAAAATATCGTAATTTTATCAAAATTATGTCAATGTCTACACTTATCTCTTAAACGGGTCATCCAAATTAAAACCAAATCAGACAACAATTATGCATACATATAATTTTTTAAATTCCCTCAAAACAATACTTAAATCTTTTATGCAATTAATTGTAAAGATCAAAATTTATCTGATCAAAGGTAAATAATTAATTCAATAGGCATATATGCCAAATTGCCAAAAAAATCGTATAACATTAAATCACAAACTCGTCTTTCAGTAATCAATGGGTGCACACACATGGATTTATGAGCAAGAAAATGTATAACTATTGATCAAAGAATTCAAGTGCATTCATTGAATATCTCTTTTCAACAAGTTGCTTATTCTTAAATTTCAGAATACAATCGATGAATATGAAGGTAATTCTCGTGCCCAATAGACTTGTGAACACGGAACGTGATAGTATGTATGTATGAGATGACTGACCAACTAGGTAACCAAAATGTCTAGTAGACTCTCTCCATTTGTGGTAGTTGAGTCAACAGCAAGTGTGCAAGAGCGTGGCATAGACCAGGTCTACTCCAGCTAAAATATTAAGTCAGATTACATATATAATAGGGCTTGTTTGTTTGTTTTATATATATAATAGGACTTATTTGTTTGTTCTTGGGTTGACTTGCTCGATCGGGAATTGCGAGAATTGGGTATTTCTTAACTTTTCACAGGCAGACTGCTTTTATTGGGAAAAGAAAAAAAATTATTTTCGCTTTTATAAGTTGGTATATTTTTAAATTTCATATTTTATTTACTTAGTTTGTAATTTAGACTATACTTTATTCGTTCAATGACTATTCCAATCTAATTTCATTAGTTTTCATAGCAAATAGGGAGAAATTTATAAATCTTGGACAATTTTTTGGGGATAAATTATAAATAGGGATAATTACACTTTCCTTCTATGAGATTTGTTGTAATTGTACGTAAATCTCATATGTTTTGAGAAATTATATCTAATACCTCTAAATTTTAATTTACGAAAAAACTTATTTGATAGATGAAAAAAGCAAATATCGAGATGTTATAAGTAATTCTTCCAAATGTGCAATGTAACTCTACGAGGCATCATAAAGCCATCACTAATGAAGGTCAACACACACAGAAACATGTGTGTGTCTGCGTGTCTGCCCGTACATATATAATCTATAATAAATATTTCTTCTTTATGCCTACTTTTCAGTTGTTATTACTGTCTTTTAAAGAAAATGAAAATATTATGCAACAACTATAACTATTTTAAAGTTAAGCTCGCATATAATAGATACTACATAGAAATCGTGCCTCCACAGTATTATAATATTTTCTTTTTTTTTTTATGTAATATATGGTGTTTTTGATAGTTTATAAGCTCCAAAAATTTGTTTAGTATTTTTTTTAAAAAATACTTTATTGAATAAGATGTTTTGAATTTTATAAATTATTTAAAAAATAGTTAACTTCATCAAACTTTTTTCGAAATATCTTATAAGTTTTATAAGATTAGTATGTCGTAAAGTAAAAAAATCCTCAAATCTTATCATGCCAGACAACCTTATATCTTACAAGGCTTAATATTTTATTTTATTAGAATATTTTAGAAAATTAGTTTTACAATAAAATTCAAAATCTTATAACACGTAGGAGTTGGTACGATTTCTTAAAAAAGCTTAACCAAACACCCTTAATAATTTGATTTTTTAAAATGTCATTTAGGGAGTATTTACGAGAATTTCTAAGTTTAGAAAATTAATTTTATAAAAAAAAAATTAGAGATTGCATTGCAAAAATTCCATTATACAACTTTTATTGATTCAACATAGTTACAATAGATCTCCAAAGATTGCCTCTCCATTCCCCACTTTCCTTTCTTTCTTCAACCATTTCTTTTCAGACAGTGACACTACTTTTTTATGTTTACTTCTGTCTGATTTGTGCCTAGCATAAATGAACATATATATTTTTCTTATTCAAAAGTTTTGGTAATAATTCGTTATTTTTTATTGTAAGGAGATTATTCATTAATTTTTATTTTAATTTAAATTAATGTCTACTATTTATAAAAGAGTTATAAAACTTTTTAAAACAAAATATATCAAGAAATAACAACTTATTTGATTCTAATAGTATTATGCCTATTTTAGTCATTTTAATCATTTTACCAATAGACCTTATTATGACAAACATTCTAACATCTTATAGAATATTTTCACATTTTATATGTTTTAACATCTTATTTTATCCAAACACTTTAGGAGCTTATTTTTAAATTAAAATTCAATATTTTATAAACTCCTAAAACATTTTATAAAATGTAGAAACTTATAAGATATTTAAAAGACTTCGCCAAACACCCTCTTAATTTGACTAGATTTATAAATTGCTCGATTTATTAAGATGTTGATATACTCATATATGTAATTATATATAAATAAAAGAAAAATTGGCCACAATGGAGTCAATTATTTTGTGACATATCATGAATAAATTCATATGCGGATATATAATTACAAAAAAATGACCAATCACCAATAAGAAAAGAAAAAGAAAAGGAAATAATACTTTCCAATTGGTCTAAGTTGTATAATTTATAATTGTGTTTTTATTTTTTCATTTTCAATTTTCATTGAAAAAATATTTTTCAATTATTATATAAATTTTAGTTGAAATGAAAATAAATTTGAATTAATTAATAAAATTATGTTTTATATTAAAACTATGATATTCAATTAAATAACCACTAGGTTCAAAAAACAGCAATAATTAAGCTATACCTACATGTAAACCAACTTTTAACTAAATAAAATTCCAGAACATTTCTGCAATATTTCAACTAACATGACCGATCACATGTCGAAATCACACGTATCATACTCAGTAAATATAAAAAATCTTACGACCAAAAGAACAAAACAATTAATATGATACATTACATTAAACTAAAAAACAACAAATATACCAAACTAATGCATTGTCCACTAAGCTAAAAAGGTTTTCATTAAGAAACTCATCATCCGAGTATTCTTAAAAGTACAAAACATATCACCTAACGTAGAAGCTAGTCCTTCTCCTTCCTACTCTTCTTCCTCTTTCTTCCTCTGCGCTCCTCCTCATCAGAAGACTCATCCCTTCTCCTCATATTTTCCTTCCTTTTCTTTCTTCTTCCATCATCTTCATCCTCGGAATAACTATTTCCTCTCTTCTTACTCCTTTTCTTCGACCTCCCTCTCTCTTTCCTCACCCTCTTTCTAGACTTCCCCTCTGACTCGTCATCATCCGACTCATCACTATCATTCCTCTGCCTACTCTTACTACTCCTCGACTTACCACCACTAACCCTTCTTCCGAATTTCTCTGCTATAGCCCTCTCCATCTCAGAGTCATAATCGGAATCAGAACTCTCGCTCTCGTCTTCACTGCTCTCCTCACTCTCCATCTCACTTTTCCCCTTCACCTTCACTCTTTCTCCCTTCAACTTCTCCAAGCCAGACAAAACTGCAGCTTGGATCGCTTCTGGGTCCTTGCCTTCCCCCTCATCCTTAGCACTCAAAAAATTCCTACACTGGAATGTCAAATGCCCAACCCTCCCACACTTCTTGCAAGCACCACGAGCCTCATCAGCATTAGATCCCGTTACACGGGCAAGAGCAAGTAAACCCTGGAAACTAGCATAGGCATTCTCAGGCTCAGGCTCAGAGACGGAGCTTTTCTGAGAAGGTTTATTCTTCTTCTCTTCTTTGTTCGGCGCATACGGGTCATACCCAATCGCGCTCTGCCATATGCCATGGGTCTGTAGGGCAGCGCTGCTGTGCACCCGGTTGTTCGCCGGCATGCGAACCCTCCCCGCGGTGGCCGGCATGTTGGCAACCTAGCAATACAGCTGTGGAGATAAAGAAAATTAGGATATTTGAGAACTTGAATCACGAATTCTAGGGTTCTAAACAGGGATTACATAAATCGGATTTGCAACCGTAATTACGAAATTTTAACATTGAATGTAACAGAGGCATAAAGGAAATAAGAAAAACATCGAAATCGAGAATTAGAGGCGTACCCTGCTACGATCCGGAGGTAAGGATGGATTGGATTTGGGCGAGAGCGATTATGCGAGAGAAAAGTAGAGAGAGGCGTCTGATTTCCAGGAACTTAAATAAGGAAAAGTAGCGAACAAACGACGCCGTAAAAGGAACTCGGCCCATAAACAGAAAAAATAAAAAAATAAATAAGAAAGAGAAAATACATTGCAAAAATAAAAGTGGAGAAAACACGACTTTTGCGATACGTTTTCCTGAATGGAATATATTTTATTTAAAACCATACTAATACTATCTCCGTTTTCAAATTTTTAATATTCATATTCCCATCTAAGATGTTGATATACTCATATATCTAATTATATAAAAACAAAAAAAATGGCCACAATGGATTCAATTATTCTGTGACATATCATGAAATACTTTTCATATGTGGATATATAATTACCAAAAAAAAAAAAATGACCAATCACCAATAAGAAAAGAAAAAACAAAAAGAAATAATGCTTTCCTATTGGTCTAAGTTGTATAATTTATACCATTTTTCTTTTGGGTCTCATGAAATACTTTTCATATGAGGATATATAATTACCAAAAAAAAAAAAATGACCAATCACCAATAAGAAAAGAAAAAACAAAAAGAAATAATGCTTTCCTATTGGTCTAAGTTGTATAATTTATACTTGTGTTTTTATTTCCGTTTCAATTTTCATTGAAAAATATATTTTTCAATTTTTATATAAATTTTTATTTGAAATGAAAATAAATTTGAATGAATAAATAAAATTATATTTTTATATTAAAACTATGATATTCAATTAAATAAATATATTTTCGCATTAGTTATTGTTTGAAAAATTGAAAATGAAAACAAAAAACATTCGCAGAAATCAATCAAGAAAGTGTTGCACTGGCTTTGAATTGCAAAACGGCGTCGTTTCGCTGCTAAGCCTTCAAGATACTGCCTAATTGGACCTCTAATCCCTGCATTTCACATCAGTGCTTCTCGTTCATCCTTCGGAGATGGTAATTCTCTCTCTCTACTTGTCGATTCTTTTGTGTAGAATTTTATATCTGCAATACATATAGAGATATACATATATATATGTGTCTATGTGTGTTTTTAGAATTTGATCTGAGTGTACCCAATTTTTAGATCATGAAATGAATTGTTATTTTGGGTAGTGTTTATGAGTTGTTCTTTTTCCCTGCTCTATTTGTTCATGTTTAGCGAATAGTGAATTGTCCAGATTTTTCGGACTGTAACCAATGTGAGAATGTATTCTATGGAATTTATGGGATTTTGTTTTCTTTTAGTTCTCATGTTTCTGGGGTGAGGCGTCATTGAATTTGGCAGTATGAAAGACCGATTTACCAAAAAAAAAATACTAAAAATTGAACTTTATGCTTTCAGAGGAAAAGTGTAGTCTTATGTGTAATTTTGAGTTTCTGCTATGGTTGGTGGAACTTTCGAAAAGATTAAGTGTTCATGAACTGTAATATGATAATTAAAAAATACTTTAATATAGACAAACCTAATGTAACTCTCATTTGAGATTTTTAATCGGTCCGTTGCTTACTTATTTTCTTATGGTGTAACAGCATGCTTAAAGAGGCCATTTTGTATATGTGACAGGAAAATTGAGTGACGTAATGTAATTTATGTATACAGTTCCTTGAATGTTGCTCGATTTTCTTGATGAATGAACATAAGAAAGGGGGACATTGGGATTGGGCTTGCTTCAGAAGCTGAGGTTGCATTGTGTTGAAGTTGAAGTGAGCCAGTGAAATTATGCCCAATTTTTTGGTTGGTGGGGTGACTGCGGGGGTTGCAGGATGATGGATGCAGGGCATGAATGTAGTTTCATTGCCATCAGGGTTGCAGCGTACTAAATATGAAAATGCGCCATAATTCCCTAACGCATTTAGAAAATGTGTGTCAGACATATAATCTTGTTATGTGAAACGTGTATGTGCCATTTTGCATAGGTAAACAACAGATCTTATTGCCTTATGATGGCAGATAAGAATGTTCGTTTGAGTACAATAGAATATTATTGAATTTTTGCCATATTCGATTTTATTTTGTATAGGTGCGATTACAGCCGGATCCATTCCTTAATGAACTTACGAACATGTTTGAGCGGACTACAGAAAAGGGCTCTGTATGGGTTACCTTAAAACACTGTGAGTTTTCGTCTCTGTTTAATCTAGCCTTTTTTCACCACTTCAGATGATATAATATCCAATTGTTTGTAATGCATGCTGCTTGGTTAGAGATTCACATAACAATAGCTGTTGATTTGCGCTGATTGCAGCTTCTGACAAGTCAAAGGTGCAAAGGAATAAGATGAAGACAGCTGGAGAAAAAATTGAGTATAGGTGCCTGATTCGAGCAACGGACGGCAAGAAGACCATTTCCACAATGGTATATATTCTACCAATCCTCCCTTTTTATGTTTACTCTTTATTATGCGCAACTGCAACACTTGTGTACAGTCTGACTGGTTTTGATTTGTGAAATGAACAAGCTACTCGTTAAAGGCACTCATGAACACGTAGCTAAGTGCAAGCAACTTTGGTTTGTTAAATACCAATTACTAAGGTGTCCTACAGTTGGGGAAGACGAATATTTGGAGCCTTCTAGTACTATTTTCTTTGTTGTCAATTAAATGTGGTTACAACGGTTTTCGGAAGGTACTTTGCTCCGTTGTTATATTGGTTTTCAGTGAGATCCAACATATGCTTATGTAGTATATGAGGCTACGTCCAGTTGGGGTTACTAGCATTAGGCAGACTTCGTCTTAACTGCTTGAACTTGTCATGCCTGCAAATTTCTGCTAAAAGAGGCAATTGACTACCTAACTGTTATTATGCTGCTCCTTCCCCATTTTATTGTCATTCATTCCATTTGTTGTCTTTGAAGTTGTGAAAAGAGAGGGAGTCCGTTTCTGTTGATATGTATCTTAATCTTCCACGTTAATCAAATCCAACACCTGTAGATGTATATAGTTCTGTAACAGCCATACTGAAAAGCCAAGGCAAATTTCTCTATCATCTCAATACTGAGAGATCTGTGCAACGTAATTTGGGGTCTGAGAATGTAGTGTTACTATTGCAATCACAAACCTAGAATATGGCCATACTTGTTTTCCAATGATTTTATCCAGTCTTGGAACTCCTTGCCTTCTGCAGGTCGAATGTACTTCTTTCAATGATTATGAAGTTTTAATTTGCATATATTCTGATCTTTCTACCAGCATATGATGGCTGAAGATGTTATTAGGAATGTGAACACTACTATTTTTGTTTTTCAATAGAAGTAATTTCTTCTAGTGGCTTCACTGTAGCAAGTATTGGTATATTTGTTGAACTCTTATGATTCTTATGACTTTGTTCTTAGTAGAAGTGATTTCTTTATAGCTGCTCGAAAACGTTGTGTTTATTATATATACATTTTTATCCATGTGCTAGTTTTCCTCTAAAACTTTGTTTGTATCTTTGTTGAAAGAACCGTATTTGCTAGACTCACTTGGGTGTACATCATCTAATTCAGTTTGCTTTAGAAAAGAGAAAGGCTATAATGGGGACATGACTAAGTGACTCGTGCCATGGGATCCCCACATTCTTCTCTTTTTGACTTCTGGACTTGTGCTTTGCTTGGAACATACTGACTAAATATAAACTAACTCGTCATGTTACTACAGATGAGAAACCTGAGGATAAGGTCTAGGATAAAATATTTTGCGCTTGGAAAGACTATAACTTCTGTTGAACAGGCTATAGCTTTTTCATAAAAGTTCACAGATATGCGATTATGAGTATCTCTGAAAAGTGCGTTACATATTTTTATGCGATTATGACTTTTGGCATGTATTTTAAAAAAATTTCTACGCATACTTTATTTTCTAGTTTGTGTTAGGTCTTTATTCTGGTTCTAGATGGATTGACCGTGAGAAAATTACTTGTATTATTGAATTTAAGTTGCCCACTAAGAACAGTAAGTTGGCTGCTTGGGAAGTATGTGTATCACTATATATGGTACAATGAGGGTACACGTGGACTTTGAGCTAAGATAATGGTATAAAGAACTTTGTGTCCAAAACTTATGATGGAAAACATGTTTTTATAATCTATCTTATTTATCCAATGCATTCATCCCTTGAAAAAGCAGGGAGTTGGTAGGAAATAAAATGCTTATTTATGCTGAGTAAGAAATTGATTTTCAAGCTTAGCGGGAGCCATGAGGGCTTGAAGAAAGAAGGAAAATTTTGAATGGTGGCTCACTTTTACCAGCACACAAGGAATTACACATCTTTCCAATTAAAAGTTTCCATCTGAGACTGGCTGCAGCTGTTAGTTTTTATTCCGACCATCATTTCAGAAATAGACTAACATCTTTTGAGCCAAAATATCACTTAACAAAAGTACTGACAAATACCGCTTGCGTTGTTTTCTGCAAACAATTGATCTTTGTTGCACATTGTCGGTTCTGCTTCCTTTTCCCTGTTTCTTTTCCTCCAAAAGATTCCTAAAAATAAGTTGTAATGAAATATAATCATGGTTTTGGAATGCTTCTGTACTAAAGCATACATGGTCTCATCGTAATGCAGGTTGGGGCAAAAGATCATCAACGTTTTCAATCAAGTTATGCTACTATTTTGAAAGCCAGGATGACTGCCCTGAAGAAGAGGGAGAGAAAAGATAAAAGAAAGGCAGCAGATTCTGATAAAAAAGCAGACTCAAAGAAGCGATCTTCTGCTGCTAAGAAAGCCTCTAACTGAACAAGATTTCATTATTCATCTCTTTTTGGTGTATGACCTCTTACATTTTGGGCTTTTGACTAACAGTAAGTTAAACATGTTTATGATGAAATTGGATGGCTGAACTTTTTGCAGGAGATCTAGATTTTAGATACAGAAGTTCATGTCGATTCTTGTTTCCCCTCTCTATTGAATATTAAGATGAATTTTCTGCTTTCAGTTTTGTACATTCAAACTATTTAAGACATTGGTGTGGGTGGTAGAATATGTTGTGCACTTTTCCACGCTTATGAAAATGGGGGCTTGATTGTTTAAGACATTCTTGAATTAGTACTTGTTTTTGAAGTCAAAACTCGTCCATTTGATTCTGAATAGCTTCTTTCAGAGTAGTTGAAGATGCCATCTTTTGTTATTGGGGTTCATTAATTTTTAACCTGTGTAGTGTTAACAAGAAATTTATTTATTTGTCCAATTTTTAATGACTTAAGATGAACCTATTTTTCTGGGTATGTATAATGACTATTTATATGTCCTTCTACCAAAAGACTTCACTGAGATTGTTAAAGTGAATCATGTCGAAATTACTATTTTATCCGTATTTATTATTTTTTATGAAATAAAAAAAATATAGAAAAATTTGAGCATGAGTAAAATAAATAATTCATAGAAAATATTAGTAATAATAATATTTTATGAAACTTTAAAAAATATATAAAATCATAATTTACAATTTAAAATGAATATTTTGGTTAATTTTATCACAAATTTAATTAAATAGAAATTTACTAAAATATACCTATTATAGATGAATATTAAAATATAGAGAGTATTTGTAATTTTTTAAAAGATAGAAAAAATATTTATAATTTTGGTGCGAGGGTGCACAAAGCAACACAACTTAATACGTAACAATTTGAATCACGGAAACTTCGTTGGTGCATTCTGGATTCTATTTGGCTAAACATTTAAAATATGAGGCACATATTGAAAATGTGTTTTATTTTTGTGTAATATTAGCCGTTGTGGCATCTTATTCTTGTAGTAAGTATGATAAATTCAAATATATTATAAAATAAGAATAAAATATATAAATCAACAAATTATATTTAAAAAGAAAAAGAAAAGGAAAGGACCAACTTGAGGTATTATTGACAAAACAAAAAAATGATATGTTGGTGTTGCAATGGCGTACAGTCACTTTTATAAATAAAAATAAATTATAATCTAATTAGGGGTATAATTATTACAGAAATAAGAATCTCGCATGAAAGAAATATACCCAACTCAAATTATTTCTTACATTATCGTCAAATTTGGGTGATTGATATTGATGAGGGGGTTTTTTATCTTTGGACGAATATACCCCTCACATTAATTGGGGAACCTCTATTGGAAAGATTCCAGGATCCCACATAATGCTCAAATGGAGAGATTCATGGCTGCCATAACAGTGGTTGGCTACGATTTTGGGCATAACTTGAGCTTTCAGACCCGGATATTGGCACTCACCAAAAATATCTTTTGGAGACATATAAGAACAGCAAATGAAGGTCTGAGAAGGTAAGTTTTTCACTTCATATCAGTACGCATACTATTCGCTATCGACGGATATCTCTGATCTAGGAACTGACTTGAGCGTCGGAGAGCCATAGCCGGGACTACACCCGACCGGCTTAACCGTTTCTTTTGTTCTCAGGGGTCGCGTTTCGGGAGCCAAGGTCGGATCGCGGATCAAAAGTTCGATCACCGAGTGAATTCGATTAAATCTCCCTACGCATTTTCAAATATTTCGTATTTTTACGTTTTTGCTAGTTATTAATACAGAAAAATATATTTATTGTGATAAAATTACAAGTTATCACAAATATTGTATGATTGTCCAATTGATTGATTTTATACTAAAAATCATAAAAAACGGCCCAACCCTCCTTGATTCAATTAAACTGCAACGTATGATTTTAATAAGTTGGAGTTGAATTGAAGTTAAATTTTTAGAAACTAGAAACATTAAATTGGGTTGAGAATTGGAGCAATCTACAACCCATCCACACTAGTGACCCCACCCCACTTTGCCGCCGTAAACAACAGGGAAAACTTTGCCAGTGTTTGGGTCTGAAAAGATTAAAAGTGCACAAGTTCCATTATACAACTTTTATTGATTCAACATAACTACAATCGATCTCCAAAGATTGCCTCTCCATTCCCCACTTTCCTTTCTTTCTTCAACCATTTCTTTTCAGACAAACAGTGACACTACGTTTTTATGTCTACTTCCGTCTGAATTCTCATTCACTCTTCCCTAACCCCATCATCTCCAAATTTGGCAGTGCAAACCAAATGTAATCAAGTTTTTCTTGTCCAAAAGGAAATAAATTCGCCAAAATTCAAAAGGCAATTACTCTTTAATAATAATAATAATATATCGAATTTTGATAATACTTGTCATTAATTATAAATTTTTATCACATATTAATAATTGATATATTAATTGTCATTGTTTGTTAATAATTAACATCCGTAATGTAATAATACTTGTAATTAATTCGCTAAAAAAATTGATCAAATTCAATTAATATAAATGGATGTATATATGTAATTTTTTATTTTATTTTCAAATACACAGGCCAACAAACATATATATATAGGGTTTTATTTTGTTTTCCCACAAAAATGAAATAAATAATTAGACCATGGAAAATAGGGCAATAGGAAGAAAACAAAAATCCCAGAAATCAATCAAGAAAGCGTAGACTGGCTTTGAATCAAGAGTATATAATTAGAGCAACCGCAGTTGAATTATTAAATCTGTGTTAACTAGATTAGTGTAGTAATTAATTAGAATTATAAGGGTGATAAGTACGTAGTAGTAGTAGTATTCCCTCCACACACACACACACACACATATATATATATAGGAGCAGGAAACATGGGATTTGCCACACAGCTCATCACGTGCAATGCACACTTCCTATATTTTCTGTCCGGATGAGTGTTAACTATTTTGACCAACCACTTTTAATTAATTAATATCCTTATAATTATAATCTGCAGGTTAGCTATAAGTATCTCCATTATTTCCTGCCGTGCCGTCGCAGCTACTCATATGTTTCCTGAAATATATATTCATGTATTCTAAGGTAAACTAAAGTTGTCAAAAACGTAATCACGATATCATTAATCCTACCTAGCTCCCTTCCATCACTTTCATTCATCGATCAACCGTCAATTACTAATCATAACAAAAATAAAAAGAAAAAAGAAGAGAGAGAGAGAGAGAAGAAATGATGAGTTTTAATTCATGTGTATATCTACTACAAAATTCTTCTACTCATTCTCATAATACAATTTACACAGGGATCAAACTCAGACAATGAAATCATGACGATGATCACTAACCATGCATTCTTAATTTCTGGACTCATACTTTGTTTTGCTCATCCTGAAAGAACCCTAGCTAATTAATGATGCAAAGGGTTGGGACCGGTGGGGACGAGGCGCTTCTCCACGCCATAACGTGGATCAATCTGGTTCCCGGCCGATGGAAGTCCCCGGTGGTTGAGAAACGGGGCGAAGTCGAACTTGGTAGCCAATGCTTTTCTATGAGTTGGGATAGTGGAGGCGAGGTGGAGGGTGGATGAGGTGTTGTGGAGGTATTCATGAAAGAGTAGGAGGAGAAGAAAGATGGAAAGAAAAGGGCAGAAGAAGAAACGAGGGATTTTCATTTGGATGGAGAAGGGTTTGAAGAGGAAGCATGGATTTTTGAGTGGATTCAGAAAAATTCAAGGCTAGACACACAGCTTTTCATCATCATCCCTTTAATATATAACTACCTACGCAAGGAAGAAGCTAATGAGGAGGGGAGGGGAGGGGAGGCTCCGTTTCCAATAAATGTTCCTTAAAATTCAAGGAACAAAAAGACTCCTCATTAATTTTGTGGATTGTCAAACCCCCCAATTATTTATTCTTTTTTTCTATTTAATTATTACTACTTCATTTCTTGAAACTGGGAAAATTATATATACTCAAACCTCACCTATTTCTTTTCACATATGTGTAAAATTTTATTATATTTTAAATAAAAAATAAAGATAAACATATGCATGAATAACAAAAATAATCAATGCTAATTAAATTAACTTATTTGACAGAATGATGGATAAACAAATATAGTACGTAGTTACTGTAAGTCCTTCTATATATGAAATTCTTTTTAATAATTTGAATTGTTTTGACTACACCAATTTAATTGCATTTATTAATTATTAATTTTTTAAGTTATATATAAATTACATGTTAAATACAGAGAGAAATGCAGTAGTGAGTGGGCCGGGCCATGTTAATTATGCACAATCATGAAATAGCACAAAGAGGTGAAATCATATGAAAATTGTGGAGGTGATTTGGTTGGCCCTTTTTAGCATATGATATGAGTCAACTCCATATTTATTTAGGCTATATTCATATCATATTCAAGTGCACTGCCACCAATTGTTTTAGTGCATCATCCAAAACTATGATTGCACATTGAATCTTAACTTGTCCTTCCAAACCGAAATAAACATGTTTAATTCATCTCTCTCTCTCTCAAATATATATATTAAAAATTAATGTGGCTGAAAATTATAATAAATCAATACTTTTGACTATAATTAAATAAAATCGATTTAAACTTTGGCTATGATTAATTAATCTATCATGATTTTTAATTGGGACTAATATTTTAGATTCGTTTGTAAAAAAAAGGTGATTGTTATTGTACAATAATAATTAATTAGTATTCATTTTATTCTTTTACTTTTAATTATAACAAAAAGTGATACTTCTTGTAATGAAAATATGCATGTGAATCTCTTGTTTGAATTGATGACTGTGGAATAAGGGGCACATGCCTTATGAAAGAGTATTGATGAAATTGCTGTGTGCATAGAACTAGACATGGTTCATTCATTCTATTCCTGCACCTATTGCTCGTTTATATTTATATATGATCTGAGTATGACGTGGATATCGCTCTAAAAGTATTCCAAATGAAGTATATAACTTTTAAGAAAAGAAAAAGATCGTTAGGTTTTTTTAAGATTTCTTTAACTAAGACCTTTCGATATTTAGGTTAGTTTTGAGATCGAAATATATAGAGTGTAGTTTGAATTGAAGATACTTAATGCTGATAATTGTAATAAATATATTTTATCATAAATAAAGTGTACTAAATGTATTTATAGGACCAAGTGTACTAACTTGTTTGGTCCACGTGGTATCATCTTCAACTAAGTGTATCGAAACAATCTACGACTTTGATTGAGGTGGTTATTGGAACGGGTTGGGTTAGGCACCCACCTGAAATCGATGGATACTGATTCTAGTGTAAATATGGAATTTTTTTTAGATAGAGGGGTGTTAATGTCTTTTTGAGTGTGATTAGAATATGCCCTTATCTAATCCGTGTAAATATGTCCCATCTGAAAATAGAGTTTATCTGACCAATTAGGAGAAGAAGAAGTTGGATAGTCTCCGTCAGATATTGTGATTCTCTGTCAGAGAAATCCCAGAAGAAAGACAAAATAGTAATTAAACCCATAAAATTGGTACGATGTTACGATGTTGTCATAGAATTGAGCTTCTGGGCTACAGTTTATGGGCCTTAATTTCGGCCGAGGCACTATTGGGCTTTTAGTAGTACTGTTTGAACCATAGTTTTGGGCGAAATTGTTAATCTTATTCCACAAAAGAGTTTGAGATTATAAATTCAAATTTCTTTAAATATATAGGTATTTATCTAATTTGATGTGTCTGTCAGAATTGGTGAATTTTGAATTTTGAATTTTGAATTGTGAAACACTTATTTAAATTAAAGTTGAACACAAGTTCAAATGCATAACAAAAACTATTTTATCGATTACTAGTTCATAAAATATTTTTATTAAATTATTTTAATAATTATGTTATGGTGATATCATTATAAACAAAAATATATATATACTTGCTTCATTCGTTTTAACATAATTAAGATCCAACGAATAAGACCCAAATTGGACCCAATTATTTTAGGTATATGATGAGTAATGTTTAACGAGTATTGTACGGACAAATCCCAGTAGAATATAGAAATAATAACTACGAATAATTATTGGGCTTGAATGCAAATAGAGTAATACCCATTCATTAACAGTCCAAAAACGGGCTAGCTTGCATATATATTGTTTGCAACCGCCCACCAGATTGGGAAAGGTCATTCATAATTCACATATATACTATTATATTAATAAGGCTAAAGTATATGCATAATTATTAATTATGTTAATTAAACTAATATATTGCTTGATTATTTAATTTATTAAAATATTAATTTAATAATATAATTATTACTTCTATCTAAAAACAGAAGTTAAAGTATATGTATAGTAGTAGTGAGACATGCACAGCTTCGTGTGGACTATTTTCCAGCGGCTTAATTAGAGAGTTGATAATTAATTAATGCTCAATATTATATATAAGACTAATTAGTAACGGAATTGGTAATTGTAGTCAAACTGAAAAGGACTTAGAAAGCATAATTTGCCACTCGATCCAGCTCAAAGTCGGCACTGCATTTAATTAGCTTACCATTCAATACATTATTTATTGCAATTTATGTTTCATTAATATTAATTTCTGACTTTCTCTCTCAATTTTATATATATATATATACACATGCCATTTTCACTTGTGAAAATCTTCACAATAGTACCAGCTTTTGGTACGAGATAGGCTATATATGTTTTGGTTTGGTCCACATAACGTGCCCTTTTCATAATTGTTGAATAAATGCCTGAAATTAATTAATGCCACTTTTGATAGTATCGGTTGTGCTGCATTCATGAAAATATTTTATTAAAGATTTGATGAACATGATTTGGTCAGTCACGATCAATGTAATTAGATCAATAATTAATTTTGACAGGAGTGTATTACATCTATTTAAAAAAAAGACATAAATAATCCTCTTTCTAAGTCAAAATACCACCAGATTCTAGGATTAGGTTCCTATACCCCGAATCAGGTTGCTAGACCCGCCTCGCCCCAGCGACCCGTATAGCAACCTACTCAAGAGGCCCAAGATCCTGACCACATTGTGTCTAACAACTCAAGGCTTGAGAATACGCCACGTGAACCAAATATGTACAAATATATGGTCCTATAAATACCCTTATGTATGCTACTATATTTATGATAACACACATAAATTACTCGTTGTCCCATTTACTTACTATTTGAGATTGCTATTTATTATTTTGAACTTCAGCTAACTTAGGTATAGGAGTTTTCCCTGAAAACTATCTCAATTAACCTAAAGTGTTTTTACTTAGGGACTACCAAAATATTAAAAATAATTATATTGGATCATGAACCATCACCATCCAAAAGATCGCAAAATTTGACCCGTATCAAATTTCTTGATCTTTTAATAAGCCACGCGGGTCATCTATCACACAGAAGAAAATTAGAGTAGTTAGTTCATTGGAGTAATTAATTATACCGTCATCTCCTATTATATATATTTTATATTTTTGTTTGAAACTAATTATAATATTATTTCCTCTTATTTTTTTCTCCAATTAACAATAGCCATCTTTCGGTACTATTGATCACTCTGATGGAAATTTTTTTTTAGTAGGTGAATTTATTTTTTTTATAATATGTGATTTATTATATAATTTAATATTTAAATTTAAATATTAAATTAATACATCAATAATTTAAATAAATAATCACATTCAAAACGAAATAAAAAAAAATACTATAGTAATAAATATACACCCACACTCGTGACAATTTCATTAAGTAACATTGGACTACCCATTTGTAAGATAGTAATTTAACTTCCCATCCCTACGATTAATATTGTTTCATAACCTTATATATATACCCCTTATAAATTACAATTAAGTTTGATGAGTGTCGAAGTCACCAAAAATAATTCCTACTACACTTGTGAAAGTGGGAGTAGGGTCGATCCACAGGGATTGGTTTTAAGTTAATTTCTTTTAGAAAAATGGAAAATAATGGGGGAAGGATGTTGATAAAAAGATGTGATCAAAAACTAAATAATTAAAAATGCCTGGTAAAAATATGAGAGAGAGATTTTTCGGTTAAGGCTAGGATCATGCTTGATTCTCGTGAGTTGATCATTGATGCAAGAATAACACATGTATGGACAAATAAACCAGTTATGGTCGTTGGTACGACCTAACAACCTCACATTTCCTTACCTTTTCGTTAGCCAAGGTACGACCGTTGGCTAGATCTCTAATTAACAGACAACCTTGGGAACGTCCACAAAATTTAATCTATTAACAGCATTAAGAATTAGAAAGGCCTGATTCTAATCAACAAACTCCTACGAGGACAATTCGTTTAAACTAGATCATGCATTCCCCATAACATAATTAAATACTGTGACATAACTAATCATGCTACGTTGCCACTAAGCAATCACCATACCTTAACCAGAAAATAAGGAATTTAGCCGGACATATTAATAGAAGAACACACTATAAAGTGGAATTCCATTAATTCCGGTAGTAAAATAAAATAAAAGAGAAGAGATGAATAGAGAATTCTATAGAGTTCTAAGATAAAAACTGAATCGTCTTCTAATGAAGAGATCCCCCCTATTTATAATAAAAGTTCCCTACGAATCTAGACGTAGTGGGGGGATAGATA
>NC_026146.1:16404188-16406647 GCF_000512975.1 Sesamum indicum | reverse complement strand
GAATTTAGCCGGACATATTAATGGAAGAACACACTATAAAGTGGAATTCCATTAATTCCGGTAGTAAAATAAAATAAAAGAGAAGAGATGAACAGAGAATTCTATAGAGTTCTAAGATAAAAACTGAACGTCTTCTAATGAAGAGATCCCCCCTATTTATAATAAAAGTTCCCTACGAATCTAGACGTAGTGGGGGGATAGATATGTGATAATCTCTAAAAAGATAAAAAGATTACAAAAGATAAGCTTAAAAGAATCCTTTCTAAATCTAAACACTTGATTCCTTTATCTCTTAGGAGAATCGTTCGTGCTTATCCTTATCCCGAGTTGACTACTCCATTAAGCGTGGGCACGCTTTGTCAATTCTGCAGAAACGTCCTTGTAATCTTCCTTTTTGCTGAATATGCAATAAAATCACATAATTAGGAATATTTTGGCTTAAAAAAGGAAGATTAAATTGCTATAAAATCATTATAATTGCAGAGTTATCAAAGTTCCTTTCTAAGGATTGAGTAATTAATAAAGTATTTCTCTTTAATAAAGAACCAAATTAACTAACAAAAAATGGGAACAGTGATTTACATTTCTTTGTTCTATATAATTGTGTAGATTATTTCGTCAAATTAGAAATCATAATTAATCTGGTCTAGAGATTGCAATATCAGAATTTCTACTAAACTCAGTAGTGTGTAGGCAAAATCAGCAGGACCCCTTTACTCTGGAGATTTTAATTTAGGCAAAATTACAAAAATGGTCCTGTGTATGTATAGAGGTAGAAAAATTAGTTATGTAAGTATTAGACTAATAATTTTAGTTCTATAAAATTTAATTTAGTAGCAATTTGATTCTTCCAGCCAAAAATTATGAGATTTTAGTTGGACAAATTGGAGTTTAGGGTTCCGGCAACCAACTGGAATTCACTTACACAGTCAACATCCCACGTGGATGCTCGTGGAGTGGTGGAGGAAAGAAATGTGTAAATCAATTGAGGAAAATTTGGGGTGTTTAACAATTTTTCTCCATAAATGTCTTTTTCATCGATTTGCCAACCACTGTTCTTAGCCATGCAACCGGACCTCTACCAAAAGTTTCGCCATCCTCTAACGATCGTAACGCACCATCTCTCATCTTCTTTCATCGACTCTTCGGCCCCATCTCACCAATGCCATTTTCACATTGCCGTTGCGATTTTTCAAACTTTTCATCATTAATTCTCCATCGTTCAATGTCCTCTCAACCCCAGACCTCCCCCATTGAAAAGCCCATTATCCGATGATCATTTCCCACCAATTAATTTCAACTTTCAAGTATTTGGCATCCTTTGTTTGTCTGCAACTCCTCACAACTTCTTCTTGTCACAAACTTCCGCTATGGACTCAGCTCCCCACCACATCCACACCCCACACCAAGTCGGCAACCATGTAAAATGCCATGCACTTAAGTTGAAACCAGTTGGTAATCGGAACTTTAAATCCTAATTTGTCCAGCTAATTTTTGGGTAATTTTGGTCGAAAGGACCAAAATTGCTACTAAATTAAAACTTACAGAATCAAAATTACCTGTACAATACTTACAGGACTAATTTTGGCTCCCCTATACGTACAAGACCAATTTTGTAATTTTACCTTTAATTTATGTGGTATTTTTCTCTAGTGACATTAGTTTGGACTAAGTATTATGCCATCCCCAATAGCTATAGAACTAAAATTATGTTTTTTTCCTCATATTTCTCATGCCACCTTAGCAAAAGTGGCAAAAAAAAAAAATCCAAATTAACTCAGTCATATGCAAAGTATATGATAGCTTCCAGCCAATGTAGCTTTTTCCCAACAAGATCAGACTAAATATACTACTTTTTTTTTAACTACAGTCCTTAATTGTAATTTTTAGATTAGATTGAACTGAAAGTGCTACCCTAATGGAGCAAAATTGTATTTTTTTTCCTTTGTATATATACCACTATGGATCCCTCTATAACGTGCAGACCTAATGCCTATTTCCATGCAAAATTTCTCCGGTTTTGACCACGTACATTCTAATGCTTTGATTTTGAAATTAAGAGAAAAAATTATAATATTTACACATAATAACAAGGGATGGCACTGTATTAATTAATTAACTAACTCTAGCTAGCTATATATTACAGTTAGTTGGACTCGGTGTTAATATATAATTTCATGCATTATTAGTTCTTGAATGAGTTCAACTATCATGGAAGTGAGTTTCAAGGGCCACCATTAATTATTAATTAATGTTATATATGTAGGTTAATATGTGTGTGGTCCGCTAGCTATACAAGAACTCAATGTAAACCCAAATAATTAATACACAATTTATTGACCTAATTTGGCTTCCAGTAATTTAATGTCAACCTCACAGACATTTTAGCTCACAAGATTACAGACTACTTACATTAGGCAATGAGATCAACGTTACGTCTTTTGACATGTCCAAAGGAA
>NC_026146.1:16391518-16404178 GCF_000512975.1 Sesamum indicum | reverse complement strand
ATGGAAAGAAAAAGCAATTTAATAAGTTATGAAGTGATAAATTTGGTCTGTTCAAATTTAAATTCGTAATTTTTGTCTTGTAATTTTAAGATTTATTGAAATTTTAGTCTTTTTTAGGCCAATTTAGCCTAAACATTTCATGTCATCACCCATGTCATGCATAAATTATGGCTTCTGACAAATTTGATGACTTGGCAATTCGGAATGTACCTTTTCTTTTAGCAAATAACTTGAAAAAAAAAATTACCACTTCATGATATGAAAACCTTTTCCAAGTTGTATAATTTTTTTTTGCGAGTCATTTCCTAAAAAGGAACATGTTGTGAAAAATTTAGTTTACTGTTAAAATAGTTTCGGCAAATCAAGATAAATAATGCATGTCATATATGTAAATAAATTCAAAATAGCTGACATGTACGTCACTTGACGCTGTCCTAATTAAAATCGTGATGGCTTCTCACCATGCAGGTACTATCGGCTCACCACCATCCCAAGATAATACTCCAGAAGGCCTCAACCGACGTCCTCTATTGTGAGCACGTTCACAAGAAGATTAGAGAATTAGACATTATCAAATGCCAAAAGTATATAGTAAGAAGAATAGGAATATGAGAATTGGGATACAAGAGTGAGTTGTGTGTATACCTAAACCTCTAGGACCTCCTATTTATATAATTTGGATAGGACTGTAACACCCTAATTAAAATAGAATTAATGGTTATTAGTGGGGTATTACAAAATTAAAAGGGGTGTTACACAATTTAATTATAAAAATTAAAAATTAAAATATTGTTTTGAAGTTTTAAAACTTAAAATTGTAACACATGTAGGTATAACACATCATTAATTTTGCTGGAAGTCCAAATTTAGGTGTTGGCATAAGTGATGACATAGAATTTTATTGGCCAAACTGGTTTGAAAATGACTAAAATTGACTATGATTTTAAAGTTACAGCATCAAATTATAAATTTAATTTAAACAAAATCAAAATTATCACCCCCTAACTTTCAGCTGTCAAATTAATTATGCCAACCTTGAAGCTGTTGTTTTCTCATTTACCATATTAATGTGAACATTGTAATCTACATAAATTTACCTTATACTACAAGAAATAACGGTAATAGCAATATATATATATATATATATATATATTTCTTGCAAAATGGTGGAATTCTTTATTAATGTAGGTTAGCAATGAATTTAATAAAAATTTTATTTATTAATTAGATCGATATTAATTTTATTATTAATTTTTGGTACCTATTAAATCATTTTCTTGGTAGTGCTATAATGCAGATTCTAATTATGTACTGGTAGCTAACATTCAGGTGGGTAAGATGGACATCAGCTTTTTACATCAATTTGCAGCATATATAGTGCAAGGAAATATTATACAGCATATATATACATATATATATATATATATATATCTGTTCAAGGACGGGATTAATTACATACATCTGGATTTGCTGCCTTTGCATTAATTACTAGGCTACTCGATCGCGCGAGCGGTAGGAAAATTATAAAACCATTTGGTAGGAAATTCATTAATAATGATTGTGAGACTACATTAATTTTGTTACATAAACGATGGCAATGAACTGATGATATTGCAACCAATTCCTCATCTGTTTTAGTTATATTTAGGGTTAACATTATTTTGTCCTTTGTTGACTACATTTATTACAAGCTGGAGAATTATAAAATTAACTATTGTATAGCAAAGTAACGATTGCAATTAGTTTTTAGATGTCATGCAGAGAGAAGGGATCGATTGTTGCATGATTTTGTAGTAGCTTTTGCGTCATGACGCATATGTATATGTACTGTATAGTACTATCCAAATTAACATTTTTTTCATCAAGTAACATGAAGCACGACATGAAAACCCTCGTTCAAGATGTATATGCATGAAAATTAAGTCAAGTAGAAATTAGGGTTTTCCACAGAGTAAAAATCTGGCGCATCATGTTCAAGCACTCCATCTCATTCATATGCATGTGTTGTTAATATATAATCAAGTTGAAATCATTTGCATTTATGTCGAATTATTATGTACCATTTATTAGAACTGATCTAATGAACTATTTTAATACCTCAACTTAATTCAGCTTTTCTCTATATTATGTTCCTTCTTGCAGCTGCCAAGTAAATTTGCAATAGATCAGTACTAATTAAGTAGAAGCTCTCTGTATATGGATTCATGTATATCAATGGTTACTAATTCAGATTTCATTATATCATCATGCATGTGATATGATAAGTTTTCTAAAGTTGCATGATTTTTCAGTTGCAGCAAAACCAATCGATGTAGCATTCATCACGTACGCAAAAATAAGGAACTGGGATCGATGATAGGTATGAAGTGATTGTTTTCATTTATGGCATGCATCGTGACACAGTTACCCACTCATGATCCCAAAATAAGTTGAAATATTAATGTATTAGTACACCTTTTGATCAAGAAGTAAATGAATATTTAAACATCAAACTGCTTCAATCAGGATATATATATATATATATGGTTTCAATAATATGTCATTTAAGTTATGAATGTGTATTAATTTAATCTGCTAGCATGCTTTCTTATTTAACTGTTGCAGGACATGGACAAATTAAGCATCATGAGTACATGTAGGACGGCAATCTATTACAAGAAAATATGCAAATATATATAAGTTTAAAAAATACTATGTTTCTTCAGTGGATTCAATTAATTTAGTGGTTGAAAGTAAGCTTTTTACGAATGAAAGGGTAAATTAATGTTGTCATTAAAAGGGAAGCTAATTAATGTATTTTTCTGCTCTCAACTCATTATGCAATTTTCCTATTAAATCCTAACCTTTAATTCTTACAACAACATTTGAAGAATTTCCTGAGGGCATGTTTCTTCTCAAATATGTTAGAATTTGCTCCAAAAGTTTGCTGGCAAAAGAACACACATACCTCTATATGCATATATAGCAGCGGAATTGTCTCTTCAATTTTTAATCTATTTCATGAATGAATTTTGACATGTTGATGTGGTCAGAGCATATGTAAAAATAAGAACACAACAATGTAAAATCCAATAACAAATTATGTTGACACCCCAACAAAACAACATAGAAATGAAAAATCAAGAAAAGATGAGAGTCAGTGGAAAGACACTCAAACTAGGACATACATATATTCAAGGAGGCAAATTGATCATCATGGCTTACTTATTGTCTCTTAATAATTAAGAGTACAATTGGATCATAATTATTTACCTACATAGATCTGTTGATACACCAAATCAAACATGGAAAATGATTCAAATTAGTTCCTTAACAATTTACACAGACCTAAGACACAGTGCACTTTTACAGGGCAATCTCGATCCATCCCTAGCTAGTAATAATCAGTTCCTGATGAGTAAATTGAGTTAGGGTTACCTGCAAGTGAAACTTGATTTGTGACTGCATAATGAAGGGAGCTTGTTCTTTCATTGTAATTCAACACGTCCCAATTTCCAGAAAATCCAATGAAATTACTATTGGGATCTGTGTAGCCAGCTGAAGCCTGATAATCACAGATCATAGGGCAGGACATTGAAGAGCTTGAACTCGCTAGAAACTTCTCGATTGCGCCCACATCAGATAATTGCTGTTCAAGTGAGTTACATAAATCAATATGATGAGCTTCATATGGAGAAACCCTAACTTCTTTGTTCTGGGAATTTGATTCTTGAAACTTGAGGCGTTTGACCATCATTTTCTCTCGTGTTCTACACCTTGCCCTTGCTCTTGCCTTCTCCCTCGACTCCCTCGCGTTAGGTTTACACGCCGGCATATGCGGCTTTCTCTCGTCGTCGTCCCGACTAATGCATAGTGGCACTACACTCTCATCTGGTAGTGCAATATTACTATCCTTCACCTCATTTGAATAGTTCTCCTCAATTCCTGAAACCACTTCACACTCAGAAAGAAAAGACTCGCTCTTCGCATCACTGGTCGAAAAGTTGAAATTTGCGTGTGGATGGTCTTTGGCAAGCTCTTTGATCGCCTTCTTCGACTTAGTGAAGAGCCACTCTATGGTTTTGCTAGCTTTGTCGTAGCCCAACAAGTCTTGAAGATCGAAGAATTTGCGAGCCACTTGCAGTGACAATCTCATTCGCCGGTCTCTAATTCCCTGAGCCGTACAAATCTTGCTGTGCCTATCCTTCTTCCCAGTTCTTCTTCGTGGTATAGCACCAAGATTTCGTCTCCTCGATGGTGCGACCATCCCACTAGGTATCTGCTTCTCGGCTTCTTTTTCGTCCAGCTTTGAGGTCCCAATACTGAATTTTGTTGGTTCTTTCTTTGTAGGATGGGTGTTTTTATCAGCCATCATGAGCTGACTTTGAAGCAGTATCTTGTTCAAGGGCAGTTCGTCTTCGTCAAAAAATGGAGAAGGGAAATTGAAGAGAAATGAAGGGTCATCTTGTTTGGGGTTAGGGTTTTGATCAGTACAGGAATTTGATGGAGTTTTGAACAAGGACTCAAAAGGGTTGTCGCCGTTGTGTGAAGGAAACATGACTGGAGCTTGTAAATGCACCAGTTATTGTCTGTGTTTGAATTTGTTGGAGAGCTTTTAAGGTGTGGACTGACTTGAGTAAATTCCTCTGCGGTGGAAATTGGAACATGATGAAGAATGCAACTATATATATATATATAAGAAAAAAGATTATCAAGTGGTAGGTGATGAAGAACGCAGCGAAATTAAAGAAAATTATGGACAGAGATCTTCAAGAGATTCTACATTTTTTTTTTTTTTAATTTAAACAGTTTAGAACGATAAAAGATAATTTATCAATAGTGGAGTGGGATAGTCGAGACTAAGTTTGGTTGAACTTGGGAAAAATTGTATTTTTAGTTTGGATTATAAGTAATTTTAGTCCGGTAACTTCAGGTAATTCTTATTTTAGTCTCGTAATTTACTAGGGTTTTATTTTAACATTTTAAAAAACCAAACTCCCAATTTAAAAAGTCACGTGAAGGCCATGTGACTTTTTCTAGTGACTGAGGCAAATTTCCGACCAAATGTGTACCAAAATTAAGCTTTTTTAAGTTATAGAGGACTAAAATGAAACTCTAGTAAGTTATGGGACTAAAATGATAATTGCCTGAAATTAGACTACTAAAATTACCTTTAATCCTTTTTTATTTTATATATTATGATCATTTTCAATTTAGTCATATCTGTTATTGCTTTCTCACATTGCATAAGTTGAAAATTTATCAATTTTAGTTCTCAAATGAATTTGTCATCTAATAATTAATAAAAAATACATGTGAGCCTACTAATAGATTCATTAATTATTAGACAAAAAATACAATTGAGGACGCTAAAATTGAAAAAAAAATGAATTTAATTATGGGATTCAATATGTGAAAGTCATTATAACAAATAAAATTAAATTAAAAAAATCCTAAAAATGCAATTTTTCCTTAAATTTGACCTGAATACCTCATAATGACAAAATTAAGCAACCCCATATATCATTTAAATAGACAAATTACTTTAAGATCAGCTTGCTGTGCCTTCAAAACGAATACCATCCGGATGTCACCTGATAATGTATTTGATCTTTATCACCATTTGATCAAAATTGGACACTTAACAGTTCATGAAAAATCATATAATTCAGATATTTGTATAAATACGTAATCTAAAAAAATAAATTTCAGGGTATTATTTGCTACCACTATATTTAGTGTCCTGAATTTGTCACTCTTTATATATACAGGACAGTAAATATAATTAAATCTAAATATAGTATTAATAGACGTTTTGGTATCCCTCAAATCCGTAATTATATGACATAAACATGAAATTATATATATTATATTATATGCATGCGACAAACGATATCTATTTCATACATTTCTATCACTTTTATTCCATCTAAAAGAAACGCAAACGAGAACATAATTGTGATGGGGGACGGTGGAGATTGGGGTTGGCATTGATGGGGATGCATGTCTTTCTTAATTTATTCAAGAACGTATACTATCCTTTTCAAAATAAAAAACTCTAGTTAAGACTGCATTTGGATTTGAATTTTAAATACTTAGTTTAAATTATTTTAATTTGTTTGAATAATTCTAAATTCAAAAAAACATTTCAAAGTCTTCACTTTTAAAATTAAATTATATTTTGTTGAATATGATGGATTCCAAATTTTTCTAACATGAAAATATGATGGATTTCAAATTTATTTAACATGAAATCATTTAAAAGAAAAATTCCAAATATTTCCCTTAAATTCAAATCCATCAATTCAAATATAGCTTAACTTCATAAAAATTGGAGTTTTCGATCATACTTGAAAAGTCAATATAAACACGTTTATCTGTATAGTAATTATTAATTTCCTCAAAAATATGTATATATGACTTGATTAATAACTATTTTCATCCTTCTTTTTCTAAAAAAAATTGTGATATAAGATCATCCTTTTTCTTTATAACTTTTTTTTAAATATATTAATATTTTTAAATTAATTAACATACAATTACTATAATATTCAGTACGTAGCTCATTGATAATTCTTAATCAACTAATAAAAATTTAAAGTACACAAAGAGAGAATATACTACTAAAAGTATACCTATATTAGTACATAATTTTCATTTTTTTATTAAAAATGATCAATATTATTAAATAATACTCATTTTTTTAGTAAAAATGATCAACTATTATTATTTGGAATAAATCGATTAGAATCATATCAAAAATTTATATCTAAAAAAGACAGTAGGAAGACAATACACCCTATTATGCAATAAAACAACATCCCACGTATTAATGAGGTTCAAACGCATGACCTCAGTTTCGCCAACTGAGCTTGATTATGTTGTTAAAATACCTTTGTTACCGCCAATATAATGTGTATATATATATATATGTTGCTTGACATTATTTTCTAAAATCAAGTCTATTAAATACTTATTTTTTTAAAAAAAAAATGTATTATTTTGATGGACGACCATTCTCTTTTCAGTATTCGATCTAAGGTCTTAAAAAGTACTTGATCAATATTTAACTTGCGGATAAGTTGATAGCCTGATACTATTTATCAGACAATCTAAGGCGTATGTACTGTGCTACTGTGCAATACCCTAAAATTGATTCATGTGTATGTATATATAAAACTAATTAAGCTTTAAAAGCTTACAAATATTATTACAATTTGCAAATAATTGATGTAATAAATGAGTCGAAAAGTTTGACCAGATTTGTGCGTACGGAGTAATGATGATAAAAGCATTTGAGTAATTAAGATGCAAAATTAATTAACAATGCAGCAAATCTCAGATGAATTTATATATATTTCCAAGTTGGGAGATAGCACTTATGAGAATTAGCATGATGATTAACTAAGTGATAATCAAACTTTAATTTTATTTTAATATTATGAAAACATTACTAACAATGCAATATATGAGCTAGTAGTGACTGCCTTAATTCCTTTATGTTGAAATTATATATATATTAAACAATCTTACGACAGCATTGGAGCAATTTTGCAAAGCTAATTAGTAAACGGGATCATATTCCTCAAGAATTTAACCTGAACCCTCAAATTTTTGCTCCTAAAAAAAGAGAAGTGTATTTTAATTCAAGAATGATAATTATGCGTGGTTGTGTATCTAATTAATTTACAATATCCATGTGTTTATTGAATATATATATATATATATATATATATGTTATTGTGGGGCATTTTGGTTGTACTTTGATGTAATTAGCTGGGGTGGGTGTGGAAGGCATTGAAATAGGGATGTGGAGAGGTCCTAAGTTGATAGGTATCCCAACCCTACACACCTACATCGGCTAACCCTACCACAATTATTTCAACCCACATTCAACTTTCTTTATTTTCATTCAAGCCCATGTTTCTTTGACTCCATCCCCATAAGCATTCAATTCAAAACTCTCTCTCTCTCTCTCTTTCTCTCTCATATATATATATATATGCATATTTTCCTATGAGGGTAATTACTTTTATACACATCAATCGGATAAATAACATTTTTCATTCGATGATTTAAAATTTTACACATTTGATTCTGTTAATTATAAAATTTTTATTTTTGATCTTATAACTTTAAAAACACAGTACTTTAATTAGTCATGACACATTCGATAAAGAGTTAATGAGAAAAGGTCGTCTGGTCATTAAGTGCTCAATTTGAAGATTTAATGGCCACATGTTATTTTCATTTGATGATGCCCTCTAAAATTATCGGGTCAAGCCCACAAGCTAGGCATACTAGCTCAACCGGCTAAGAGCTTAGCTGGCTCATGAGCAGGATGGATAAGGGCTCACAAATTAGACGGATAAAGCCCATCAACAAGGAAGATAGGCCCACAGGCTTACTTGCTATTTTACTGAACTGGCAGGCCCAAAAAATAAGCTCATTTCAGCGGACACATCATCATACAGCTGGAAGGACACACCATATACCTTGCCAACATATTTGGACACGTCATCCTAAAATATCTCCAGATAGTTCCAAGTAAATCAGTCACAACCGAGGTGGAAAATCTACAAATAACTAATTCTCGAAATTGTAGGCAGATTTGACAGAGTTTAACCAGCTCACGTATCTCAGTCAATACTTATCCAAATCACCGACAGTTTGTTGCGTATGACAACCAGCTCAAATAGCTTTCTAATGGTGTATGGAACTTAGTATTTGACTCTATATCCAACTCCGTACAAGCCTATAAATAGAAATCTTGTGCAGATTTCTGGTAACATCAACCCTCACACTTATTCTCAAACTCTCACTCTCTTGCACCATTCTTTCTCGATTTTTAGAATATTTCAAGTTTATATTTTGCACACCGCACGAGTACATACACCTTATCACTATTTTATACCAGTATCCTCACTCTATTTCAAGTTTTCTCTTTTATTTCTTCTTTAATCCGTTATTGATTTAAGCATCAGAATGCTAACATCTGTTTTGCAGGGTTAATCCTTCGATAATTTTTGAATTTTTTTGAAAATCTTTCGACTCTTGTAGTGTGATCTAATTTGGAGTATGCATCATCACTAAATTAATATCTAAAAAATTTTGATATAAGACTAAAACCAGAACTTCTTGTAAGTTAATGGCTCAAAAATAATAATTCATAACCAATAAGATAAAAGTATAAAAATCGTGAGTTGTGGAACGAAAATTGCTATTTCCCCTGCACTACTGTTTAATGATTCTCGTGATGGTATAAATTTCAAAGCAGCCATTTGATGAAGAACAACCAATTTTTCCTGCGTTATTATTAATGACTTAATTATCATCTCTGTTAATCAATATTAATTAATGCCTAACAACTACTTGCTTCTTAATTTATCTTTGTAACCTAAAATTTTGGAATAACTTTCTCAAAAATGCAGAATCATAATTATTTTTGCATCCAATATATACATATACACTACAAAAAATAATAATATTTAATTATGGCTAATTGCCATAATTTAAACAAAACAATCGTAATAAATAGTTATTGACCACAGTCATGCAATAATTACTGATCGTGGTATCTTCAAGGGTGGCTAAAACATTTACCATAAAAAGTCATGATAAATATTTTTATCATGATCATAGTCATGGCAAAAAAATATTTTTTTGGTGGAAAATCTATGTTTTTGCATTGATTTTATTTAATTGTGGTCAATAAAAATTATTTATTATAATTTTTAGTCCATAATTATTAAAATTATAGCCAACAATTATTTTTTTTAGTTACCTCTCATAAACATATGTATCAATACCATTTATCGAGAAAAATAAGGATTGAAACAACATTAATCTCTCGGACACACACAACTACATATATATGATCTGTTTTCAGACCCTACAACCACGCACCTAATACTAGTGTCTTTATTCAAATCATTAACATTTGAAATGCACAGGACATGTATATACGACTTTTATTTAATTCCTCGACCACCCCCCCCCCCCCCCCACACACACACACATATATATATATATAAATGTGTGTGTGTGCACATAAATATTAAACATTAAAATTTAGAATGAATAATGTAATTTGTACCTTTCTTTTTTTCTTTTCAAAAGAATCTACAAAAACACAATATTAATTAATGTATGATTAGCAAAGGATTATGACTAGGAAATAATTTGTGGGAATCAGGAAACGATTAGAATTTTGATGAGAAAATGAAAAGAATTTTTCATGAAGAAATAAGAGTATGTATTATAGACGTAATTTGATGGAAAAGAACCTTTAATAATGTCATCAACTAATTGGTTGAATTTCTTTTTAAAAAAATATTAATTAATTGAGTTGATATCACTCATTTTCTAAAAGAAGATAATCTTGGATTCAAACTCAAGTCAAGATGCCCAGTAGGCCAAGTTGGGTTAACTCGACCCAAGACCAGATTAATATAAAAAAATGGGTTGGGTTGGGTTGGGTTGGTCCAGGCCCTCTTGGGACCAAGCCAATCTTAGATATTGAAATTTAGGACTAGCCCCGTCTAGTGGGCCAAGATCACCTGGTCCTAAGTTGAGCCATTTTTTTTTTTAATAAAAATAATACATGGCATATAAGTTTCACTTTATTATCCTAAACTAACTATTTTAGTAGTTTTTTTATACTTTTAAAACTCCAAAAAATATTATCTTTATTATTCTACTTCTTAATTTTCAGTACTTTAATTCATTAATTAAAAATTTATTTTAAATTCTTTTTGAATTTATTATCATCTAAATTTATTATTGTAAGCTTATTCGTCAAATTATTATTTAAGTTTATTATATAATCTTAACTATTTTTTTTAATTATGATTTAATTTATTATTTATTTCATTTCATAATACAGTCATAAACTATTGTTCAAAAGAAAATCTCTATTTTATAAAAAAATATAAAAATAAAATGGGTACATTCGTGCCTCAATTGGGGTAATTTATTGGTTGACTTTGGTTAATAAATGAATCCAATTACGGCTCATTTAAAAGCTCAAGACCAATAATAAACACTAATAAACTGGTCCTGAACCGAGCTTTTCGAACTAAATCTTGTCGATCCTGACTAGCTCGATCCATTGTACACCTTAAAACTCAGGTTGTCCTCAATCCTCCCCCACCCGCTATTGAACTAACAAATAAAGATCATGTAAATTGTTGGTAGGATAAAAAGTTGGACTTGGAGATCCATGGCTACGAATAGGTGAAGCCCACGTAAAATTTGGGCTTTAATTTATTGGAGATAAATTACTTAGCCCAGTTGAGCCCATTCAGCAGAATATTCATTTACGGATATACCAAAAATATAATTATTGTTTTTTCAAGTACCGTCAACGGTAGTGCAAAATTTGGGCCACCTTGAAGACCTATTAGACCTCGAGCCATTTACACAGTAAACTTGGATTTTCTTTTCTTTATCACTTAATATAAAAACTTATAATTAAGAGGGTGTTTGGCTAAGCTTTTTAAAAATATTTTATAAGATGTTGAATTTTATTTTAAAAATAAATTTTTAAAGTATTTGAATAAAATAAAATATTAAAATTTATAAGATAAGATGTTAGGATATTTGACATAATAAGACATGTTATTACTAAAATGACTAAAATGGGTATGATACTATTATAATCAAATAAATTGTTATTTTTTTACATACTTCTCTCTTTAAAAAAATTTAAAGACTTTTATAAATAATACACATTAGTTATTCAAAATAAAAATTCATAGATAATCTTTTGTGTTTGTGTTTGTGTTTGTGTTTGTGTGTGTGTGTGTGTGAGAGAGAGAGAGAGAGAGAGAGTATGTGTGAGAGAGAGAGAGAGAGTGTGTGGGTGTATGAATAGAGATATTTTTATCTTAGGATATATTAATTTTATATAATTATAAGATTTTATAAAAACAGTTAGTAAAATTATTTTTTTCTCAAAGAGTTTATAGAGACAGTTGGCTGGTCAATGAGGCCTAACTCAATAGATGAAGTTGAGGTCTCATGATCTCTACTATATAGTAAATATTATTTACTGTAATAGTAAATGCTGGTTAGATTTAGAGGATGTTTGGCTAAACTTTTTTAAAACATCTTATAAGATGTTGGATCTTATCTTAAAAGTTTGAATAAAATAAGATGTTAAATCTTATAAGATGTGAAATCATCTTATAAAATATTAGGGTGTTTGGCATAATAAGATTTTTTATTAGTAAAATGACTAAAATGGACATAATACTATTATAACCAAATAAGTTATTATTTATTGACATATTTTGCTTTAAAAAATTTTAAAACGCTTTTTTATAAATATACACATTAGTTTAATTCTGAATAAAAAATTAATAGATAATCGTTTTGCAATAAAAAAAATAATGAATTATTACCTAAGCTTTTGAATAAAAATAATATATATACATTCATGTTGGTTGAGTAGTAATATAAATATATAGTTCATATTTTCTTTGTTAATGCAATGATTATTTCTAATAGTATAATTTATCATGTCTTAAATTTATATTTTTTTGATATAATATCAATACCAATCTTATATTTATTTAACTATAATAATTTACTACTAAATAATTAAATAATTTACTATTATATTTATATTTCTCTTTTTTGAATGTTAGAAAAATTAAATAGTAAAAAAGAAATTAAATT